>NC_052049.1:46441282-46741282 GCF_903992535.2 Arvicola amphibius | reverse complement strand
AGATTAATCATCTGATTGTTGAAAACAGAGACCATTTTATCGTGTTCACACTTGGAGTCTAATACTTCTGTCCTTGTAACTGAGGCACCTTCTTAGCTTTGGGCGTGGAGTCGTTTCCCTGGGGCTCCAGTCAATAAGCGTCATACTTGGTATATAGACTAGAGAGGACAGCTGTGTGCATGGCCACTAGTTAAACATTCATCTGTGACAGTACTCCAGGTACAGGCACGCATTCTCTGCCACTCTCCTCATCAGCAGAAAATCTAATGCTGATCTCAGGCACGGTCACCTCCACGATGATGTGAGGATGTGCTCAAATAAACACTCTCTCACTTAGAGATTGAATTATTTCCCCCAAACACATTTTCTTTGCTCTCGGCACCATTTAGTTTATGAATTGACTATGGCACGAACCTGATAACATATAAGTCATATTATTAAAAATATAGTAGTAAAGATTCAGCTAAATATCAGTGACCCAATATTTTCTTACATCAATTAGACCATGGAAGAAGAAAGTGGAAGGGCACTTCTTTTGTTTTTATTTTTCCCCCCACTCCTAAAGGAATAGATTTGGAGCTCAAGTTTGCTAAATGAAAGTTAAGGAAAAGGATTAGGTGGGACCAGGATTCTTGAGTCAGGGTTCTCTATTGGGGTGTTCTGTGCCTATTTTGAGCCTACAATATGAACAACTAAACATAGGCAAAGCAATGGTGTAGCTCAAAGGGACCAGCGAGCTCAGCTCTGTACATGGACTGTACAAAGCCAGGGAGGAGTTTTAGGGTCCATGACTTAAGTCATGGTTATTTTCAATTACTCTAGAACTTCTGTTGTCTTTTTTTTTTTTTTTTTTTAAAAAAAACTAAATTCAGGATAAAGCTCATTTTAAAATTACTGGAATAAACAAGAATGTTATGGCCTTGGGTTAAAAGGTCTGTGGGGATAGACTCCGCTTCTGAGTCTAATAGGAAGGAACAAAAGAACAGGTTAAAATCTGAAATACAGCCCAACGTGGACGAGAACGTGATGACTTGCTGGATATCAGATTGACTGATACAGAGAAGTGGACAGAGGGCAAGGAAGAGCACACTGTAAAATAAACTAATTACAGCTGCACACAGACCCTTCAGTGAAATTAGAAGTAGTTTTAACAAACCGAATACAATTCTAAATTAATAGACTGTGCTCATCTCAACTGCTAATCAAGCCAGGAAGCAACATAATAGTGAACCATTGAACATGAAGTGTGTGTGTGTGTGTGTGTGTGTGTGTGTGCGCGCGTAAGACAAAGGAGAACAAAGGGCTGAAATACTAAAATGAACACAAAAAGCTTAAATATGTGTATTGAGTGGCCCGAGGAGACTAGAAACATTCCAAAACAAGACAGAATGAACAGTGAGTGAAAAATGAGAATTTTATTTTTTTATACCGAAATTTTTAAAATGTAGTTTAATCCTTACCGAGGAATGCTAAGAGGCAAATCCCAGGAAAAGATGTGACTCTGGGAACAGCATGACCCAGATGAAAACAAAGACACAGGACATTTCTGGAGGGGGTACCTTCATATCTTAATAACTGGGGAACCTGCAGAGAGACAGAGAATTGGGAAAGTCACTTAGAACATGCACTTAGGCAGTGATAATTTATTTCAAAGTTTACTGTGATCCCATGGATACATTCCTTTAAGACAATTAAAATGACACAGATAAGGAAAAGTTTTTTTTTTTCCCAACTGTATTCTGTTTCTGTCCACAAAACCTATTAGGAAGTATGATAGAAATAATAAATTTGAGTGGACATAATTTTCTCAATTAAGAGAGCAGTTATTATGCTTCTTTTGATCATCAGGTGACTTTGAGTATAAAATTTCTAGTATCGCAGGCTATTGTCATGGCTCTCACTTGCCTGTCAGAATTTGAGGCAGCAGGACCTCATTGCTGAAGACACAACATAGTTTTGTCACAGGCCTTGACAAAATCAAACTAGCAGTGACCTTGAAGTGTCCTCCCTGGGAACCATCAACTGGCTCTCATAGTGGTGCTCTGTAAGCTGCCAGGGCAAAATAGTTATCAATAAATCTATCTAGCTATAAATACTGCAAATTACAATACCAACCAGCCAGGCAAGCTCTCTTCAATGGTGCAGTTGTGGCACTCGTATCTTGGGAGTAACCAACAACTGTCTGATTGGGCGTTAGGCCCATTCAGCAGGAGGGAAGCTCGTGCCTAGAACTCTAAACCTAGCCAAAGCCTGTAGCTGGGGTGGCCATAGACCCTAGAGAAGAACTTGTGTAGTAGTTTGAAGGAGAATGGCCCCCATAGGCTAGTATATTTTAATGTTTGGTCCCTAGTTGATGGAACTGTTTAGGAAGGATGAGAAGGTGTGGCCTTGTTGGAGAGATGTGGCATTATGGGCATCTTTGAAGTGTCAGAAGACTCACGGCATTCCTAGTGTACTCTCTGACTCTTGCGTGCAGATTAAGATGTGCATTCTTGGCTTTCCCTGCCACTTTGCTTTTGCTGCGCCATCATGGACTCGTAACTCTTTGAAACTGTCAGCCTAATTAAACATTTTCTTTTATGAAGTTGCCTTGACCATGGTGTTTTGTCAGAGCAATTAGAAAAAAAATATATCCTACTGCTATCATTGTGTTTTATACACACACACACACACACACATACATGCATACACACACACACACACACACACACACACACACACACATACATATGTAAAATAGAATCTCTGCACCTAAGGTTCAGGGAATGTTTTGTCACACTAATTTTTTTTTTTTTTTTACTTTTTAAGTGGCCACATTTTTCTTTTTTTATTATTGATTTTATTGAGCTATACATTTTTCTCTGCTCCCCTTTCTCTCCCCTCCCCTTCAACCCTCTCCCATGGTCCCCATGCTCCCAATTTCCTCAGGAGATCTTGCCTTTTTCTACTTCCCTTGTAGATTATATCCATCCAGAACTCATTTTTTTTTTTTTTTTTTTTTTTTGGTTTTTCGAGACAGGGTTTCCCTGTAGTTTCTAGAGCCTGTCCTGGAACTAGCTCTTGTTGACCAGGGTGGCCTTGAAACTCAGAGATCCACCTACCTCTGCCTCCCGAGTGCTGGGATTAAAGGCGTGCGCCGCCGCTGCCTGGCCCAGAACTCATTTTTAAAAATTTCTTTAATTTATGTATATGAGTGCTCTGTCTACATATACCTCTTTATGACAGAAGAGGGCATCAGCTCCCACTACAGATGGTTGTGAACCACCATGTGGTTGATGGGAATTGGACTCAGGTCCTCTGGAGAAACAGCCAGTGCTCATATCACTGAGTCATCTCTCCAGCCCCTTGGGGAGCATTTTGGAAGAGAGGACAGAAAAGTTATAAGAGCCAAATGACCAGGATGGCTGTGAGGGTGTTCTGAACAGACAGATATGTTGTACCTATGAACTCTCAATAACATGAATTCCTGCAAAAGACCACATTGGTTTACATGCCAAAATGGATAAGAGAACCATTCACCCACCCCCCGTTGAAGATCTAGCTTCCACCAGTCAATTGCTGTGGAACAATTTTTCTATACATTGTGAATATGTATACTTTTATTGGTTAATAAAGAAGCTGATTGGCCTATAGCAAGGTAGGATAAAGTTAGGCAGGACAGTTTGACTGAGGATGCTAGGATAACTGGGGGCGGAGTCAGGGAGATGCCAGCCAGCCACAGAGGAAGCAGGATGTATAGAAAATGAGGTAACAGCTTTGAGCCATGGGAAGAAACATAGATAAGAAATATTGGTTAATTTAAGTATAAGAGTTAGCTAGTAACAAGCCTGAGCTCTCAGCCAAGCCTTTATAAGTATTATTAAGCCACTGTGCTGGTTATTTGGGAGCAGGTGGGTAGGGAGAGAAGCATCCAGATACATTTAATAGCTATTGAGGGAGAGAGAATAACTCTTTTTCATGAAAGATTGCCATGGTAGATTACACAAGCCTGGGTGTTCATCCCTAAACCTGTATACATGGGCAATGCTTGCTGGACTCAACTGTTGTGTGTGTTTGTGTATGTATGTGCATGTGTAAGTGTGTGTAAACAATAATTATTTTTAAAAAGGTGATAAATTTCATATTGGAATGTGTGTTTAGGGATGCAGGAAGAATTCCTTGGAATACAGAGAGGCGCATAGAAGTGTTATAAATACAATATACTTGCTTATGGAATTCTCAAAAAACAAAACAAAAATTTCTAGTATTGCTATTTCCCTTTTAATTTTTTGTGGTGCTAAAATGTTCTTGAAATTAAAATGTTCCATTCTTCCCACCCTTCAAATCTCCATCTGTTCTCTTGTGAGCACAAGACCTGCACAGCTGGTCTCAGACATGGCCGCATCCATGTTGGTGTAAGACTGTTCAAATATGCAATCCATAAATGGAGACCTAATTATATAAAACACCTCAAAAGTGCCAGGTAGTATTTCAAGGAGCTAGAGAGATAAAGATAAACAGGGTCTTAGCCTTCAAGGAAATCATTGACATAACAATCGAGTGTGAATGCTCTGCTTTTCCTCTTGGTCAGTAATTATTCAGCTGAGATAACTGGCACATCTAAACAACATTTATTCAACACTATGGAGTAGAAGTTGAATTCTGTGCTTTCGTAGTGACTTGTGGGTGCGGGTAGAGGAAGTTCTACACAACTGTTTGCCCTGTACCAGGGACCACCAGCAAGATATTTTACTGCAAGAACTGAGAGCTAAGAGCAGAAGGGACTAAAGTAAGGACAAAGAGGGAAGAGAGAGGGACCAAGGGGGGCATCTATGGTTTTTAATTACTCTTCCTTGATGCCTGCTGTATCTTGCCCTAGCTTCCTTGCGTTGTAATAATAACATCCTCTTACTGCATCCCAGAAAGTTTCTGTTTCTCACAACTAAAGATTCTTTAATTAAAACAAGCGGTTGGTGCCCTACCCAACACTAAGCAATGCTCTGTGAACATTTCTATGTTATCATTGTGCTAAGGGAGTTTGATTCATATAATAGATAAAGAAAGAAAAGGAGGTTAAGGATTTGGTGCTTAGATGGGTAACTGAGGAAGCTTGGAAAGGGTGGTTGATATTTAGACAAGTGAAGGTGGGACGTCAAAGATAGTACCAAAGAGATGTTCTTCAAAGCCAGAGTATGGTGGGTATCTGTGAGGTGGGGAGAACGTGGCTGTGGCAATGTGCTTCTTACATTTATAGTTAGGCTGTTTGGAAGGGACCCTCACACTCCTAGTATGGAATCCACATTCTATTCCAAAAGGCACATATTTTAGAGCTGAAATGTGGCAATAAAAGCTCCCTTGAAGCATCTTTTTCTGACATGGATGTGTATGATATAGAGAAGAGGAACGCTGCTGTGTTGTGAGCCTATGGCAGTTTGAGATGAGAAGAAAGGGAGGGAGAAGTGAGGTACCAACCTTCTTTTCTCGTGGAACAGCAAGTGGCGTGTGCCGGAATGAACTCATAAGTGGTCTGGGCAGGTGGCCTCAGATTTCTGAGAGCCACAGATGTACAGTTAGCTCACCTTCTCCACACAGGAATGACTTTGACTACTCACTTAGCTGATGAGTTGTGTCCTTCCAATCTGTTACCCATGCACCCACGTATCTGTCTTCTCTAGTCCTCATTCTGGGGTCCTTTACATAGACACAAACACTAGATTTCCCATGTCTTCCTGGTAATGCTGCATACCTTATTAGATCATTTAAGGTGTGTGTGTGTGTGTGTGTGTGTGTGTGTGTGTGTGTGTGTACGTGTACAAAGAGTAATATGGAAAGAGCTTAAAACTCACAATTTATGTAGGCTGGACTGGTACCTTTCCTCCCTTTACCATGATGCTTTGACAGCAAGAAAAATGACGGGAGGATAACATTTATTGATTCACAAAAAATCTTCCTTGTGGATGTGGATACATCTATGAACTCTGGACAGATCTATGTGCATTTGGAAGGTAAAATCACTGTCATAGAAAGTGACCTGAGTGACAGAGATTGCTTTCCCAATGGATAGCATAGAAGTAATCTATAGACATTGTTGTTTCTCAATGGATAGCATAGAAGTTATCTGTAGACATAGTTGGCTCACTGAATATGCTTATAACTAACACTGAGGGTGGGATTTTACAGTTGAGGGAGTAATTCTTACACACTAGGAGTGAGGGGAAGATAACTTGGGGTTATACCATTCAATTCTGGCCATGTGGCCATTTTAATGACGCTATAAAAAGTAGAGATGGAGCTAACAAGGGTTTTGTTCGGAAGATTGGCTGACTGCTCAGTGCTCTAAACCTGGGACAATAAAGGTAGAATGGGGTGTGCCAAAAAATTTACCATGCAGGGAATGAATTAAGTGAGGAACACCTCAGGAAAATAAGAGCAAGAGAGCGTACCAAACGTAGTTTCAAGGTAAATCGAAAGGATTTTGTTTCACATCGATAATAAAATTATTACAGAACATTATTCAAGGAGCTAGGTCAAAGTGTGATGGCTTCTGATTGGACTTACAAAGACTGAAGGGTGTTAAGTCCCAGTGTTCATGGTTAGGAAATACGCCCATGTTTTTTGTTTAAATCATAAAACAACACCTGCTCATTGTAGAAAAACTAGACAAAACCATATGAACAGCAACTAAAAGAAGTCAAGTCTATAATCTTTTAGAGAAAATTTGGTATTTTTATATATAACTTTAATTTTCCATTTACATAGTTAATTTACCCAAATGGACTTAAACATAGTTTTGGAGTTTTTAAAATTAATTTAATATTTTGTGACCATCTTTCTATGTAACGTAGAGCTGTGTGAACACCTCAAATATTGGCAAAGTTGATTTCTATTGAGTCAACTCCATATCACTATCCTGGAATCTGTGCCATTTGTCTTTTAGGTCAATGTTGTCAATTTAAAACTGTCTCATGGGATTATAAATGCAATTTCATTAATTTTATAGATTAATTTGGAGGAGTTATTTACAATATTAGTAATTTTATATTGAAACAATGTTTGTTTTCATTTGTCCACATCTTTTAAGTTCAGCAAAAACTTGGATATTTTCTTTATCTTTGTGCTGGTAGATTCTTATTAACTTGACCCACAGGTCTACAGCATCAGCATCTCAGTATCAGCATCCTAGTATCTCAGCATCAAGCATCAGCAATATCTCAGCATCTCAGCATCAGCAACATCTCAGCATCTCAGCATCAGCATTGGCACCCAAACATCAGCACCATCTTCTCTTTATTGTGAATAGTTTCCCTTAATGAAGGGATGTTCATTTAGAGCCTATGAGAAAACAATCATTTTATTGTTTAAAGTGCCTCCTTAACAAGAGATCTAACTGGTTCTTGCTGTTTTTCAGTTGCTTCTAGCTTTCTAGCTTGATAATCAACTCACTCACAAACAGTTTTGTCTCTTCTAATGCTTATAGATGTCATATACGTTTTAACTGCCATGTAGTTCTAGAATGATGTTAAACAATAGATATATGTTGTGAAATGTGACTTTAACTATGTAAAGATGTGTTAAATTTGCTTGTGCTATTGAATATTACTTAACTGTGTAAAGTGTGTTACTTTTGTTTATGCTGCATTTGTTTAACAATGCAAGGATGTGTAGGGGCCCACAGGTCTACCCCTCCTCCCAAAGTTCATATTGAGGACAGCTTGCAGTTTCTGGCAAAACATCTTGCTTGTTCCTGTGCTCACTCTGCCCACCCTGCTAGTTTAGCTACAGGGGAATTGTTTGCTCCGTCTTGAGCCTGGTAATTTTCCACCTGCCTGGGATATTTCCATTGTGCAGGCAGTTAGCTATATAACTCTTTCTCTAAGCTTGAATAAACGACATCCAGCATTCTCTCTTCACGAATGACCCACATCTCTTGTGTTCTTTAATCTCCAGCCCCTTGCCCATCTTGTGAACTGTCCCTTAGCCCAGGCGCGACAAGGATGTGGTATTTCATTATGTAAAGATGTGTTGCGCTTGTTTTATCTTGCCTGCCTAAGGCACCTGATTAGTCTAATAAAAACTGAATGGCCAATAGCTAAGCAGAGAAAGGATAGGCAGGGCTGGCAGGCAGAGAGAATCAATAGGAGAAGAAATGTAGGCTGGAGAAAAAGAGAAGAGAAGGAGGAGAGAATGAGGAAGAAAGAGAGGAAGGCGCCCAGGGCCAGCCAGGCAGACATGAGAAGCAATGTGAGGAAGATATACAGAAGGAAAGAAAAGGTAAAAAAGCCCCAAGGCAAAATATGGATGAAGAGAAGCGGGATAATTTCAGTAATAAAAGCTAGCCAGAAATGAACGCAAGCTAAGACCAAGCATTCAGAACTAATAATCAGTCTCTGTGTCATGATTTGGGAGCTGGTTGGTGGCCCAAAGAAAAGGCCCTGGTGTGTGTATGCATGCTTGTTTCTCATTATTGTGGAGAGACCTTGTTTCTCCCTATCATGTTTGGTCATCAGCCCCATTGTTATTTGGAGGTTACTGAGAGACTCTTTTAAGACTCCACTGTTACTGGTGGGGAGAAGTTAGGGCACTGGGGCATGCCCTTGAAGGAATGTCGTGCCCTCAGTCCCTCCTTTTTCTCTTTGCTTTTTGGCTCTGGTAGATCAACAACTGTCTCTGGCACACAATGTCACCACGATGCCTAGCTTTGCCACAGCCCTCAAATCAGAAAGCCAACCGAGCATAGACTCAGACTTTCAAGAGTGTATAGAAATAAAGCTTTCCTCTCTATAACTTAATAATTTCAGATATGGTTAGTAATAGAAAACTGACAGCATATATAGTAACATATAGAGTAACAATGACTGAATCGAAAGTTTCTTCAATACTGAATTTTATATTTTTCTACTAAAAATAGCTCGTAAGTATTATTATTCTCTTAGATAGAATTTTTTATGTAGCTCAGGATAACCTTGAAATTATAATCCTCCTGCAACTAGCACTGCTAGTCTTTGCAAGGACACTTACTGAAAAGGTCGGGGTTGTCAAGATTTCGAATGAAATCACTGAAGCTTATTTAATATATTTAGATTTCAAATGTACTAATTTTAGTGCTTAACTAATTAATTTTATTCTTTATCATTTAATAATACAATGTTGAATTTTAGATTTTCCCACCATTTGTACCTTTGACAAGACAGCACATGTATTAGGTGGCTGGGCTGTGATGCTAACCACATTAGCTTTATCTTGTGTTTGCTTTGACCTCAGAGGACTGGAGGAATATTCTCTGGTTTTATGTATTTTGATTTTTTGTTTATTGTATTTTTAATTTTTAATATTATAGGTAGGTACATTATTCGACTTTAAAAATATTCTCATTTCTCTTTGACTCTTTTATCTGCCAGTGGACTATGTAATCTACTATAATAATCTGTTAATTTCCTCCTGGGTTTTTATGTAGCCTTAAACTACCACTTCAGTACATATTTAGTCTTCGTATATTCGCTGTGGATTTTCTTTTTGGATGATTGATAAATTTGTCTAATTTGGCCACTTTTCTTGCTGTTAGTGCTGGTGTGTCTGTTAATATTATCCTCCCATTGCCAGCACTTCTCTAGCGTCGCTTGCTTAACAAAACCATTTTGCTTCAGATCGTGCCTTATACATAGCGTTGCCCTTAGAGCTGGCTTGCTTGTCTGATGCTTCTTTATTCTACTGAGTGCTTTTTTTCTATTCACATGTATCAATCATATTTATGTCATTTTAATTTATTCATTTTTCTAAATCCCCCAGTCTCTGGTTTTCCAACATTATTCTCTTTAACCCTAACTTACCCGCCTTTTTTAGTTAGCTCTTTTAGTCTCCCAGTAATTTTATTTGCTTTAGACATTGCTGTTTTATTTGTTTATGGTGAGAGACATCCTGTAGAATGCATGGAGGTCAGATGACAGCTTTCACGAGTTGACTCTTTTCTGGCCTGTGAGTCCTGGAGACTGTGCTTTGGTTGTCAGGTTTGGCCACAAGTACTTTTATCCACTAAGCCATCACATGGTTGAAATTTTCTCATTGATGAGTTTAAATTCAAACTTATTTACCAGGAAAAAAAATTCTCAGTGGCATCCTCCATTTAAGAGTGACGCAACATGTCTTCGTCCCTTCTTTCACCTTGCCATTTTTTAAAAGATCAATGTTGTGTTTATGTGATGGCTTATATTGGTTTTCATTCTGATAGGACCTGGAATCAGTAAGGAAAGGAACCTGGAGGACTTCTCTGCCTCACAGACTGGATCCCATCAAACTACAAGCTGAAAGAAACCCTTTCTCCTTTATGTTGTTCTTTTCAGGGCATTTTATCACAGAAATGAGAAAAATAATACAGTTTAAACTTATTTTTTACACTAGAAAATATTTCAAAAAAGGTCATTTCAGACTTTTGGTATTTGTGTAGTTACTTTAATCTGCTATTGAGATTAAACACCATGATCAAAATTGGCTCAGGGAAGCAAAAGTTTCTTTGACTTCTGATTCCAGTTGGGATAGAGTCCTTCCTGGTGGGGAAGACCATAGCAGCAGGCAGTGGGGACAAGGAAGTTGAGAGGTAAACATCTCAACCATGCAGGAAGCAGGCAGTTGTGAACTGCTGATGTTGAAAACTCTAAAAGCCTGCCCCAGAATCCTGCACCTTCTAAGGTTCCCTAACCTTCCCAAACAGCTCAACTAATAGGGCCTGTGTATATGCGAGCCGCATATGATGAAAAAGTCTCAAATGTGTATGTTGTGATCAGTGTTTCTTAGAAGGGTGCAGGTCCACAGAGATCATTCCAGGTGCCCTCAGGAAGTGGTAGTAGAACTCAACACATATGGGAAATGATTTGAGATTAAGTGGAGAATCCAGAGGATGGGACTGGTGAGATGGCTTCGTGGGTCAAAGTGCTTGCCATGAGGCCTGATGATAACCTGATTTTGGTTCCTAGACTTCACATAAAGGTGGAGGAGAAAGCTGACTCCACAGAATTGTCATCTGACCTCTACATATATGCTGTGGCATATTTGTGCCTGAAAGTGGGAAGGACTCTACAACAAATGGGCACAGGGGACCGTTTCTTACGTATAACCCCAGCTGCACAGACATTAAGGGCAACATTGAATAAATGGGACCTCCTGAAGCTGAGCAGCTTCTGTAAAGCAAAGGACACTGTCACTAAGACACAAAGGCAGCCTACTGACTGGGAAAAGATCGTTACCAACCCTGTAACTGACAAAGGTCTGATCTCTAAAATATATAAGGGACTCAAGAGACTAGACTTTAAAATGCCAATGAACCCAATTAAAAAATGGGGCGCTGAACTGAACAGAGAATTCTCAACAGAAGAGGTTCAAATGGCCAAAAGACACTTAAGGTCATGCTCAACCTCCTTAGCTATCAGGGAAATGCAAATCAAAACAACTTTGAGATATCATCTTACACCTGTCAGATTGGCTAAAATCCAAAACACCAATGATAACCTTTGCTGGAGAGGTTGTGGGGTAAGGGGTACACTCATCTATTGCTGGTGGGAATGCACACTTATGAAACCACTTTGGAAAGCAGTGTGGCGGTTTCTCAGGAAATTCGGGATCAACCTACCCCAGGACCCAGCAATTCCACTATTGGGAATCTACCCAAGAGATGCCCAATCATACAACAAAAGCATATGCTCATCTATGTTCATAGCAGCATTATTTGTAATAACCAGATCCTGGAAACAACCTAGATGCCCTTCAGTGGAAGAATGGATGAAGAAACTGTGGAATATATTACATGTTAGAATACTACTCAGTGGTAAAAAACAATGACATCTTGAATTTTGCATGCAAATGGATGGAAATAGAAAACACTATTCTGAGTGAGGTAACCCCAGTCCCCAAAAAGATGAACATGGGATGTACTCACTCATAATCGGTTTCTAGCCCATAATTAAAGGATATCGAGCCTATAATTCGGTGATCTTTGAGAAAATAATAAGAAGGTGAACCCCCCAAAAACCATTAGTAATCCTCCTGGATATTGGAAGTAGACATCGATCGCCAGGCAAAAATTGGGAACTTGAGGGTGGGGCGAGACGGGGCCAAGGAAGATGGGGAGAGAGAAAAGCGTGAAGGGGATAATGGGAGGAGCTCGGAGGAATGGGAGTGCTTGGGGATACAGAAAGGGGTGGTTATGGGAGCAGGGAAGCATATATCTTAATTTAGGAGCCATCTGGGGTTGTCAAGAGACTTGACCCTAGAGGGGTTCCCAGGTTTCCAGGGAGACGCCCCCAGCTAGTTCCTTGGGCAGCTGAGGAGAGGGAGCCTGAAAAGTGCCAGTTCTATAGCCATACTGATGAATTTCTTGCATATCACCATAGAACCTCCACCTGGCAATAGATGAAGAAAATGACTGAGCCCCACATTGGAGCACCGGACTGAGCTCCCAAGGTCCTGATGAGGAGCAGAAGGAGAGAGAACATGAGAAAGAAAGTCAGGACTGTGAGGGGTGCGTTCACCCATGGAGATGGTGGGACAGAACTAACGGGAGATCACCAACTCCAGTTGGATTGGGACTGATGGAACATGAGACCAAACCCGTCTCTCTGAATGTGGCTGACGGTGGAGGCTGACTGAGAAGCCAAGGACAAAGGCGCTGAGCTTTGACTCTTCTGCATGGACAGGCTCTGTGGCAGCCTTCTCAGCTTGGTCGATCACCTTCCTGGACCTGGGGGGAGTTGGGAGGACCTTGGTCTTAACATAGAGTAGGGAACCCCGATGGCTCCTTGGCCTGAAGAGGGAGGGAGGGCGGGTATGGGTGGAGAGGAGGGGAGGGAAGGGGAGGAAGAGGGGAAGAGATGGAAATTTTTAAATATAAAAAAATAAACCAAAAAAAGAAAAAAAATTAAAATATGTGATGGACGATGGTCAGCAACAGTTAAAATAAATTTAGGGGTGCCCAAGGTGTGATGTTATCAAACCAGAGGACCGATTTCTGGCAGAAACATACGGAACACTAAAGAAGCAATCCAAGCCAGGTCCCCCAAATCAAAACAAAGTGAACCTGTCCTTCTATTCTGAATACAAAATCCGTCATCTTTTTAAAATCCTCTGATAGTTTTCTGTTTGATCCCGATCCTCTTCACTACAGTATGACCAAACCACTTTGTTTTGCATATCAACATAGGAGCCTGCAATAACCAGAGTAGACAAAAACAAAAAACAAAGCAAAACAACAACAACAAAACCCCTCTGCTCACACCTACAGGTTTGTGTATAGAGGGGCCAGGCCTTTTTATTTTGATTTTACGCTTTGCACTGCATTCTCAGGTTCCTGTGTCTACTTGTGAGGTCGGATGTTCACGTGCCTCTGAATCCAATCAATTACCTTCAGTGGAAAGCCACTCGTTACCCCGCCCTGTTTGTGCTTCCCCAGCCTTGGTTCCTAGTGGGGCTGCAGGGCGCTGCCTTGTGCACTCTTATTCCAGGGGCGGTGGGGGTGTGAGGGTGGGCTGTGGGGTGTGCTTCACCTTCTATCAGAGCTCCCACTCTGGCTTCCCTGATCTCTTCCCTGCCTCTGCATTCCTGGAGGTGACATCCTCAGGTTGGTTTCCCTTCCTTTCCCATGGTCTCTCTGATCCTATTGTTTGACCTCCCACCCTGCAGCTACCTGTGCCTTTGCATCTTCCTGAGTTTTTCAAGTGATCTTGGTGCTCTTAACTTCTGGACTTTCAGGACCAACTTTTACTTGCTCACCGCTCATCTTTCCTCTGCCCCCTTTCTAGTTATTTCTGGGTCTCACTGCTGTGTCTTACGTAATATTTACTTCTGGACGGTGGTTTTTTTTTTTCTTCTTTTTAAACCAGGATAGCCAGGTTTTTGTTTGTTGTTTGTTTTGCCTCTCCTTGCAGCATAAATTAAAAACCTTTACCCTGGGCTCACCACCCACTTATTTCTGCTCGTCTAGAGTTCTAGTTCCTCTTTGTGCTCTTAGTGAGATAGACCACATTCCCTTCTTAGAAAGTCTCTCCAGCACTGGTTGGGAAGAGGGAGCCAGCGTCTGTGTGATGACATGCACCTTTCCTCCCAGCCTGTATCGATTGTTTCCCTCATAATCTCAAGGCCCTTCCTCCTCCAAAGGGCTTTCTGGACTGTGCGCCCCACTTTTCACAGACTCTGACTAGAAACCTATTAATGGAAACAAAGCTGCCGTGTTCCTGCAGTCCTCATGGTGCTCGTGATCTTCCTGTTGGACTTGACCGTTAGTCAGATATCTGATTCGTCTTCTCCCGGGAGCCTGACATTTTTCTTCTTCTTCTTCTTTTTTTTTCATATTCTATTTCCTGAGGGGTTTAAGTCACTGACACAGGTGCAGACTCCCTTTGTCCAGAAGTAAGTATTGTATAAGAAGCAGCAATGACCTCAAACTGTAAAGTTATTTTCATTGCTACTTCATAACTGTAATTTTGTTACTGTTATGAATTGTAATGTAAATATCTGTGTTTTCCGATGATCTTTGCTCAACCCGCCAAAGAGTTGCAGCTCACAGGTTGAGAACCAGTGCTCTACAGCTCTCTACTTGTTTATGAGACAAGGTCTCCCGCTGAACTTGGAGCTCACCTTTTTGAGGGTTCCTGGGATCCACGTGTCTCTGCCACCTAGACCAGGTGGATGTTGTTATGCTCCATTTCTATGTGGGTGCTGGGGATCTGAACTCGGGTCCCCATGCTGGTTCAGCAAGCACTTTGCCCACTGAATCATGTACCCAGGCCCAAGAACATATTTTTTCTTTCTTTTAAAAGTAATTCCTATTTCCTCTTTTTTAAAATTGAAAATAGATTTTTTCTATACAATATAGTCTGGTTATGGTTTTCCCTTACCCTGATCCTTCCAGTTCTTTCCCACCTCCCCTCCCATCTGGATCCACACCCTTTCTGTCTCTTGTTAGAAACGAATAGACATCTAAGGGATAATGATAAAATAAAATGGTAAGATAAAAACCAAATCAACAAGTCAGAATAGGACAAAGCAATCAAACAAACAAATGTCATAAAAAGAGCCAAGAAAATGAATTAGAGATGTTTATAGACGTGGAGACACACGTTCGTATACATAGGATTCCCATAGAAACACAAAATGGGAAGCCATGTGTACACACGCACACAAACACACACGACTGCAAGATTAAGTAAAATAAGATAAAAGCTCTGACACAACGTCAAGAGACAAAGAACCTCCAAAGATACCACTGAGCTCATTTGTGTTGGTTGTCTACTGCTGGACATGGGGCCTACCCTTGACCGTGAATGAATTGGTTCCCCAGTGAGGTTCCCTGGGAGAAAACCAAGTTTTCATTTACAAGTGGTTATCAATTAGAAATTGCTTCTGGGTTTGGGATGGTGGCATATGTCTACTTGTCTTCTCGGTTCTAGGACCCTACCTGGTACAGACCCATGCAGGCCCTGTGATGCTGCCACAGTCTCTGGGAGTTCATATAGCATATCAGTCCTGTTGTGTTTAGAAGGTCTTGTTTCCTTGGTTCCCTCCATCCCCTCTGGCTCTTATACTCCTTCTGCCTTCTCTTCCACAGAGTTCCTGAGTCTCTAGGAGAGGGATTTGATGGAGACCCCATGGAAAGGTGAGTGTTACAAAGTCTCTCACTCTCTGCACATTGTCTGGCTGTGGGTCTCTGTATTTGTTCCCACTGCCATAGGAGGAAGTTTCTCTGATGATGACTGAGCAAGACACTGCTGTATGAATATAGCAGAATGACATTAGAAGTCATTTTATTGCTATGTTTTTAGCAGAGCAGTAGTATTTGGTTTTCCCCTAGCTCCTTGGCCTACCTGGTCTCAGGTTCTTGGCTATCAAAGCAGTATTGGGTATGGGTTCCAGCTCATGTAGTGGGTCTTAAATCAGATATTAGTTGGTTACTGCCACAAGTTTGTGCCACTATTGCACCAGCATATACTGCAGGTAGGTCACCATTGCAGATCAAAGGATTTGGAGTTGAGTTGATGTTTACCTTTCTCTTTTGGTACCATGAGCATTAGTCCATAGGGGTGAAGGATCTAGGTAGGCACCAGCTTGACTTCTCTATGTTCAATGAGTTGCATAGATGATGTCTTCAGTAATAGTGCCATAACTGTTAGTTTGTGGAAAGCAACCAATAGCCTGAGTTGTTTGGGGGTTCCAATGGGACCCCTTTGGTCAACAACCCAATTAAATGTAATCCATTCCCAGTACTGGAGTTTTCATTTGGTGATGAGAGATGTCTGGTTGGGGCTCTTTCTTTCTTCTGTTATATAGCAATTTTATTTACGTTGACTTCGCATATGTATATATCTTAGGAAGTTTCTACTGTATTAGGTTTCCACATGACCCCTCAAATGGCTCTTGGTTTTAGCTGTCCTTCCCTGTGTTCCCTTTCAAGCCCTGTCTTATCTTCCTCTCCCTCTTTGATTCTCTAGTTCCAGTTTCCCTGCCATCACCCATTCATAACTGTCTATCGATTTACCCTTCCTACAGAGACCCATTCCTGCACCCTAGTCCCATACTCTATACCTCCATGGTTGTATGGATTATAGCTTGTTTATTAATTACTTAACAGCGAACATTCACATATAAGTGAATACATACAGTATTTGTCTTTCTGGGTCTGGATTACCTCACCCAGGATGATTTTTTCTAGATCCACCCATTTAGTTGAGAATTTCATTATTTAATTTTTTGACAGCTGAGGGATGTCCCATCGTGCAAATGTGCCACATTTTCTTTATCCATTCTGTTGAGGGACATCTAGGTTGTTTCTAACTTTTGGCTACTATGAATAGAGCAGCAATGAACATGATTGAACAAGTGTCTCTTTAGTAGGATGAAGTGTTCTTTGGGTATGTGCCCAAGAGTGGTATAGCTGGATCTTGTGGTAGATCAATCCCCAAATTCCTGAGCAACTGCCATACTGATTTTCACAGTGGTTGTAGAAGTTTGTACTTTCACCAGCAATTATAGGAATCTTTTCCCTTCCTGTAGGCTGCTGCTTTGTCCAAATGTTGGTGTCCTTTGCTATATAGAAGTTTTTTAAAAGTTTTTCTTGAGACAGGGTTTGCCATATAGAAGATTTTAAGCTTCATGAGATTCCATTTTTTTTAAATGGTTGATTTTAGTGCCTGTGCTATTGGTGTTCTGTTCAGGAAGAATTTCCCTGTGGCAATGAGACTATTCTTCACTTTCTCTTCTATCAGATTCTGTGTATCTGGTCTTATGTTGAATTCTTTGACCCATGTGTAGTTGAGTTTTTGCAGGGTGATAAATATGAATCTATTTGTATTCTTCTAAATGTAGCTATCCATTTGACCAGCACAATTTACCAAAGATGCTGTGTTTTCCCCAGTGTGTGTGTAATTTTTGTTTCTTTATTAAAAAAAGCCCACATGTCCATATGTGTGTGGACTTCTGGGTCTTCAATTCTATTCTTTTGATCAACATGTCTGTTTTTGTGCCAATACCATGTTGTTTTTATTACTATAGCTCAGTTTGAGATTGGGGATGGTGATACCTCCAGTGGTACTTTTATGATTCAGGATTGTTTTAATTATCCTGTTTTTTTTTGTGGTTCCATATGAAGCTGAAAACTGTTATTCCAAGTTCTGTAAAGAATTGTGTAAGGATTTTGGTGGGGATTGCATTGCATCTGTGGGTTTCTTTGGGTAGGATGGCCATTTTATTATGCTGATTCTACCAATCTGTAAGCATGTTCTAGTCCTACCAATCTATAAACATGGGAGATCTTTCTATCTCCTCTCCTAATATCTTCTTCAATATCTTAATGTTGGACCTGCTTGGTTAGAGTTACCTCATGATATTTTATGGTGTTTTAGAGACTATTATGTAAAGTGTTATTTCCCTGATTTCTTTCTTAGTCCATTTATCATTTGTATTTAGAAAGGCTACTGGTTTTTATATGTTTATTTTGTATCCTATTACTTTGCTGAAAGTTTATCAGCAATAGGAGTATGGTAGTTTGAAAGTAAATTGAATGTACTTGGCCCCCATAAGCTCATAGGCACTATTGGGAGGTGTGGCCTTGTTGAAGTAGGTTTGGGCTTGTTGAAGGAAGTGTGTCACTGTGGGGGTGGGCTTTGAGGTCTCTTTTGCTCAAGCTTTCCTCAGTGTTAGACAGTCAATTTCCTGTTGCCTGCAAGATGCAAGACTCTCAGCTCCTTCTCCAGCACCATGTTTATTTGTATATCACCATGTCCCACCATGGTGATAATGGACTGAACCTCTGAACTATAAGTTAGCAATCCCTATTAAATGTTTCCCTTATAAGAGTTGTTGTGGCCATGGTGTTTTTTAACAGCAATAGAAACCCCAACTAAGACAAGAAGTTTCTTGTTGGATATTTTAAGGTCATTTACATATAGAATCATATCATCCACAAGTAAGGATACTTTGACTTCTTCCCTTCCCATTTTTATTCCCTTGATCTCCTTGAGTTTCCTTATTGTCCTAGCTAAGACTTCAAGTACTATATTGGAAAGGTAAAGCAAGAGAGGACATCCTTGTCTTATTTCTGACTTTAATAAAATTGTTTTGAGTTTTTCTCCATTTAGGATGATGCTGGCTATGAATTTGCTGTAACATCACCTTTATTATGCTTAAGTATGTCCCTTGTATCGCTAATCTCTCCAGTACTCCTACCTCATCTTCCTTCTTCCTTTTCTTTCCTTTCCCATTATTCTCTTTCTTCCCCTTTTCCTCCCTTCTCTCCTTCCCTCCCTCCATCCCTCCCTTCATTCCTCCTTCCCTTCTTTCTTTTTTATGTGGTACTGGCTATCAGACCCAGAGCCTCACACGTGGTAGCTAGGCACTTTTACCATGCTGCTACAATCTCAGCTCTCAACATTCTTCATTATCTTCTAGAGATGCATTTTGTGTTTTCTTGATGACAAAGTTACTAAGAAAAAAAAATCTGTATTTTAAAGTATAAAAGTATGAGTCCCAACCTACAGATTTTCCTTTTCCTTTGGTTTATTTGACTCTCTTACCTACCAGGTTAAGTAGTGGGTTTTATTGTCTTTTATGTTAAAAAAATTAGTTCTACTAAAGAAAAGAGGTTGCAGGTATCTATGTATCTATGTGTCTTATTTATCTATTAGAATATATATGTGTATGTACACACACACACACACACACACACACACACACACAACTTTCTGATACCACTGGCACAAGTCTACCTTGTATGTGGCCACAAGTTGGATCTTTTCAGTGATACTTTGTACCTCTCAATTAGAATGAAAGTTTTCTGAGAAAGGGATTATAGCCCTGTAGTTTTTGTAACACCACCATCAAAGTCAAAGCTCCGAGCCCAAAGGAATCTTACTAATCTTCCTTTAACATTTCTGCAGCATCAACCATGTTAAAAATTCTCAATATCCTGCTTTCCTCTTGTTTGCTACCTCCAGTGCTTTCCCCGGGCCTGAATGGGATTTCTGTCAGCTGATGTCCCTTCCCTCAGATTCATCTTCTGCCCCTCCCCACTGCATCTTTCACATTGCCATCAAAGGTGTCTTTGATTAGTTCACATCCGTTTAAAATATCTACACAGTCTGTATCTAGTCACTGGCCCAGTGAATGAAGGATGCTCAAGTCGCACCTTCCTAATGGGACCCAATCTAATGTTTCCTTTCTAACACCTACTCCGCAGCCTCAGGAGACAACAGGTGGCAATTCAAGCACTTGCTATGGCTAACTTGGGTCTTTGAAGATCGCTGTAGCTCTGACTTTGGGGACTGTCACATCAGCTGCAGTGGAGAACAGATGAATGGGGGCTGTGGGAGCCTTTCTGAACAATTGCGCTCTCAGCTGTCTGGGCAAAGTGTTAATTACTACTTGAAAACAATACTGCTGTTTGTGTCCAGTGGCCTAGAGGAGAAATCCCATGCGTTGAGAGCGGAATGGAGTGTACTGGCTGACAGTCATTGGCGTTGCTCTGTTGACTGGGGATGGGCGAGGGCAGTTGGGGGCTATGAGGAGGCCAAAGGGTGAAAGTGCAAAGGAAGTGGCACCTGCCTCCATCTGTCTGAACTGACTCTCAACCGCCGCCATCACAAGAATCAAGTTTCCTGGAGAACAGGTTCATGGGTGGAAGAAAGGCTTTAGAGAGACTATATTTGACTACAGTTTGGAAGCCATTACCCCTGGTTTGCTTCTGTATGTATCCTAGCCATGGAGACCATGTGCTTTTCAGGTTAGCATGGGTCACAATGGTAAACTGTAATGTTTATTTAGGAAAACATTTAATATTTATTTTAGACAGTATTTACGCAGTCACCATAGCTATGGATAACAAAGGGAGATTCTCAGATGACCAGCTCATGGACTGCCTTAAAAGACAAACAGAAAAAAAACCCGAATCTTCTGAAGAAAAAAAAAAGACAAAGTATGAAGCACAGAGGAGCTGTGCAAATGACAGAACAAACCTATCGTGGGTCTTGAGTCATCTGCAGTCTTTATGGGGAACCCCTTCCTCCCCTCTGCCCCTAGGTCGCCATCTTACCTTGTAGGTAGGCCAGCCTCAATGGATACAGTGGTGGACTCGGTACCTGCGCTTCTGTCTGGGTTTGGTGGTGCACAGTGGCAGGAAATGGCAAGCAAAGAGGAGACTCGTGTCTGGATATTTATTTCCTTCACCTGCTTTCCTTGGTGTGCTTGCTGCCTCTTTAGCTGGGGGTCCTGCTCCTGTCAGACTGTTTCTGAATTCTGCCTTTCAGGCCTAGGCTATGATCAGTTTTCTGCTATTACTAGCTCTGAAAGAATATACTATATCCTGCCCATATCTTTGTAAAAAATTTTTTTATTTGTTTTTTTGTTTTGTTTAGTTTACGGGACAGGGTTTTTCTGTAGCTTTGGAGCCTGTCCTGTAACTTGCTCTACACAGAAATCCACCTGCCTCTGCCTGGCTTTGTAAAGAATATCTGAAACTCTTATAGTCACTAGGCTCAAGAGTATCATTTGTTTCCTGTTGGAATCTTAACTTAAGGGGGTGTTATTCTTGAGTAAATAAAGGGCTAGAAGCATGCCTGAGGGCTTTAATGTTGACCTCCAGTGCAGGAAATGCAATGGGTATTATGTAAGTTGCATCCAGGTCTTGGGCTGAGAAGCAAAACTCTAGCTGTATGTGGTTTATGTTGCTGCATTTTGAGATGTCCTCTGGGTCACTAGCCTGTGTCCTGAGCAGCATTGCTCCTCAGCACTGGCTTTTACTTGGAACCTGGGAAAGAGGAGGAAACACAGCTTCTCCATGAGCACTGCTAGCCCAGGAAGAGGCTTCTGAGTCAGTGGATGAGAGCAGATACTTCCTCTCCAGTGACATTAGCCTCTCCTTTAGACCTGGTAGCCCAGATTCATCCTGTCCTCAGGCCACAGCAAGGAGAGCTGCCCTGAAGCTTCTGCCTAATACCCATTGCAGTCTTCTCTGGCATTCTTGTCTTTTTGTAAAACACAGTTCCATTAGCAAGTGGAATGTCATAGTTTCAAACCAGTTCACCCACCCACCAACCAGCCAACCAACCTACCAACCAGCCAACCAGCCAGCCAGCCAGCCAGCCAGCCAGCCAGCCAGCTAGCCAGCCAACCAACCAACCAACCAACTCACCAAACAGCCAACTAACAAACCAACCAGTCCACCAACCAACCAACCAACCAACCAACCAACCAACCAACCATCCATCCAACCCTCACTAGTCAGCAAGTCCTCTGGGTGAGATCACAAAGAAACCTCAGTGTCCTGCGTCTCCTTTTAGCCTTCTCTCTAGGGAATGCAGGGATCTTTTTAGGTTAGAGTAGGACTTGCTTTCTTCCTGCTTGCTTGTTGGTGTCCATTTTCAAAGCTGTGATGTCTTTCTAACCAGTGGTGCTGCCTGATCCACCCTGGTGACTTGCTAGAAGCTTGTCCATTATTGATATCTGTGAACTGGCATCTCTTCTGCCCAAATGTTCCCCAAGGAAAGCTTTTTTCTTCATTTGGCTTTTCTCAGTCAGTTCATCAGCAAAGCAAAACCCTAGCCATTACTCAGCTTAGAAAAACTATCAAGGACAATTTGCCCAAACCAAGGACACTACCTTGTTCAAATTCAGAGAGGACAGGGGTGAGGCAGAGGCAGCTGGAGTTGAGTTCCCTGGTAAAGAAATAGTAAGTAGCAAAACAGTTATTTCAGAAGGCAAACTGTTTGCCTCACCAATAAAGCATGGCTTATGATGGAAAATAACTCAGAAGAAAGTAGGAAGCAAATGGATTGAGTTGCTATGGGAACGCAGTTGGAAAAAAAACATGAGATATGTAAATACTATAATTTGGTATTTTAATGTACTTATTTTCCATGAAGAAAATTCCCTGACAACTAAAACTAACAGCTCATTCCTCTGCTGCATGGCTCTGATTGACAGGCTGGGCAAGTAGGTGTCTGAATTCGGTTTTGCTGCTACGAGCCAATGCCTTCATATTTTCAAGCATAAAAGTCGAACATCTGCAACAGGGGCTCTCAATGTGGGGTGCATTCAGGGAATCTTGTGAACTTCAGCCACACCACAGGCCAATGAAATCAGATTCTTTGTTGGGGGTGGGGTGGGGAGGCGAGGGCTGAGCTTTTGTTTGTCATTTGTTTGATGGCAATAGCGTCTTGCTTTGGCCTTGGATTTGTGATCCTCTTACCTCAGCCTCCCAAGTGCAGAGATTACAGGAGTGAGCTGCCATACCTGTCCTGGGCTTGCAGGAGATAAGACAAAACAACGGGAGGCAAAACCCTTCCTGTCACTTCCTTTCTAGACACTGTCTACGAACTGTGTGGTGAGCCACTGGTCCCAGATCCTCATTTGATAGATTCGTGGCTATTGACTGCCTATTTTGCTGTATGACTTTCCTACGTTTTATTATACCCATTTCTAGCTGATTTGGACATTTAAACACTGATAATGGGGAATGATTAGCAATCATTATTCTTCCATTATTAGTGCTATTATCTTCACCATAATAGATTAGTGTTGCTCTGAGTTAGAGAAAACATGTGATACTCTATTACAAATCATTATCATTTAGTCACAATAATAATAATGATTAACTGCTGTTATTTTTAAAGTTATAGATTGATAATCATAATTTGGGAAGTTTGGATGTTTCTCCAAATGTTGATATTAATCTATATTTTTATAATTACCTTCATTAATTAGCATTAGTTATGTGGTAAATCAATAAGTGTACAGACAGACATAGTTATTTAACCTGCTTAATAATAGTCTACTCCTGAATTAGTAAATAATACAATTTCTATTTTCCCAATGGGAAAAGTAGAACTTGCAGGGCCATGCAACTTTTATTAGTTTTTATGTTAAAATTTTGACATATCTGGGTGTGGAACATCTAAATCCTGATTTCCTTCTTTCTGCCTGGCTCCCGCATCTTGATTTCTGTTCAGGGTGACGTCCCCATCTTCTTCCAATGGTATCTCTCTAGGAAAAAATAAACTATAGTGTAGTCTAGAGTTTCTTCTACCCAGGAGAACTGCAGTGGGTGAGGAGATGTGTTCAGGTAAAAGTTCGTGTTATAGCAAGCATGAATGCATGGCGAAAGTCACATTGGGTGTCTAATCTGAATTCAGGCAATCTCTTAGGAGGTGACTGGAGAGTTCACCCTGTGGAAAGCTTGCTTCCTTAAAAAATATCCCCATTCTTCTTAGCTGCAGTGCCAATGTAATACTGTGCAGCTTAGGAGTCAGCCCTCGGGTGCGGCTATGTTCAGGTTATTAGTCTGCGCTATGGGTCACCTGGGTTCTTTATCTTCTCCTCTGGTGTGTCTGAGATGACCTCTTCAGCCCCTCTCCCCAGGCAAGGTTAGGCTTTCTCTTTTTTGTTATCTGATTCTACAGTACCACTGTTGTCTTTACCCTAAGTAATTAAGTAAAAATTATTTATTTAATGTGGGTTCTTTCTCACATGCAGATAGCTCCACGAGGGCAGGAAATAGTGCTGTCCAGCCTTATTTCCAAATGACGCTGCCGCCCCATTCATATCAGATAATAGATGTAATTGATTAGTGTTTTCTCTTTCTAACTTATTCGAGATTTTGCTGCATCCGATTCTTAATAATAACTTTAAAAAAAAAAAAAACAAAGCAAGCTTTTCTGTTAGAGGAGCTTTCAAATATTCCCCAAGGTAAAGAGTCTATAAAAGCTGCTATGAATCTATAATTTAGTTTTAATAATCATATTTTGTCAATGTTGTCATACTCTTTTTACATTGAAGGAACTGACTCGAACTGACTGTTGGGCTTCAGTCTTCAGTCCTTAAATCTCCTTAGATTAGAAGTCGTCACACATATTCTTTTAAAAATGCGTTTAAATGTCTTTTCATTAGTTTGTTTAGAATTTCATCCACGCATACAATGTACTTTGATGATATGCACCCTGCATTCGTCCTTTTACCTCCTCATGATCAATTCCAAGCCCCACCACTCCCAATATTGAGTTCCTGTTACTCCCCAAAGATCCCGCTAACTCCAATCTGTGCTACTCAAACTCTCTTTGGTGTGGGGCCATCCACTGTAGTATGGTCAACCTCCCAGTGGTCATGCCCTCAAAGAAAACTGGCGCTCTCTTCCTCAGATGTCATCAACAGCCAAAAGCTTCTCAGCTAGGGGATGGGGCCTGTGAGCCTGGTCATGCTCTATGCTAGAGTGTTAACTGTCTTGATATTGTGTACTTGTGCCGGGAACCACAGCTGCTGTGTGTTTATGAGTGTCGCTGTCCTGCCATGTCTGGAAGACACTGTCTTAGACTAATCTTGCCTCACCTCTGGCTCCTATAATCAGTCATTCTGCCCTACTCTACTGCTATGGGCTCTGAGCCTCGGGTAACCAAATAGCCAGTGTTTCGAGGTACAGATGCCCCATTTGTGGATGAGCACTCCACTGACCCTTATTGTCTGCACTTGGAACAGTTGGGAGTGTCAGTGCTAACCACCATGCACTGCACAAAGGAACGTCTCTAAGTGGTCCGAGAGCTGGGCTAGCCTGTGGATAGAGATACACATTTAGAGGGAAGTTCATTATTATGGGCCTTTAATCCATTTAGAGAGAGGTTGGTTACCAGTATAACCCTTGTGCTGCTCTTACACCCGGAGCCAGACTGGTTGTTATTGTAGCTTAGGAGATTTACAGGAGGGTGAAATTGCTGATGACTTCTACTCACCCTCAGAAGCCTGTATAACTCCTTCTAGCATATAAAAGTTAGCCAGCAGCTCACTACAAGCCTCCTGGTCGCTAGCAACTTGATTTCTCATGTCTCTTCACAAAAGTCTGGTGTTTTTGACAATAGGGCTTTACCATCGAGTTCTGGTAGGCAGCCATAGCCATGACAGCAGCTTGGATTCTTTCAGTGGTCTTTGGGACAGCCGTGACCAAACAACTTGAGGCGAGGTATCCCACATCTGGCACTGGATGCTTTATTTGGCTATCTATGACTTCTGGGAAGAGCATTGTGCCCTGTGTAGGATAGTTCCAATTAAATGCTTACATATAGAAAACTATATTTAGGAAGCTTATAAAACAGCATGTTTCCATGCAGTCCCTTTAAATATCCTTAGTGCTAGTGATCCTCTCCCACATCCTCCTCCTGTCCCTTCCCTTCCATCCCCGTCCCCTCTCAAGCCTCCTTCTCCATCATTCTCCCTTTCTCCTTCCCATCACCTTTGTTCTGCTATCCCCACTCCAATATGCTTTTCCTTCTCTCTCTCCATCACTGGCCCCTTGCTAGTCTCTTGACTTCTGCAGATACTCCAAGTTAAAGACACAAATCTAAAGATTTTATGTTGGGGGCAACTTATGAGCGAGACCTTGTGCTGTCTGTGCTTCTGGGCTTAGGTTACCTCACTCAGAATGGTTCTTCCCAGTTCTATCCATTTCTCTGAGATTTTCACAATTCCCCTTTCTCTTTACAGCAGATAAAGTAGATCTATACAAACTCCATTGTATAAAGGCACCACATTTTCTTTATCCACTCATCAGTTAATCTACATCAAGGCGGCGTCCGTGTCCTAGCTGCTGTGAACAGAATAGCTATGAACATGAGCATGCATGTCTAGAGTAGGAAATGGAGCCCTTTGATGGTATGCCCCAGGTCATATGGAAGATCTAGTCCTAGTTTTCTGAGGAACTGGCACACACAGTGGCTGGACCACATTTTATTCCCAACAACAGTGTATGAACGTTCCCTGCCACCCCCCCCCCCCCACGAGCATTTCTTGTCTTTTGTTTTCTTAATCTTAGCCTTTCCGAAGAGGGTTAAATGAAGTCACAAAGTAGTTTTAATTTGCGTTTCCCAGATGGCTAAGGATGGTGAACACTTAAAACTATTTCTTAGCCTTTTGTATTTTTATCTTCAGAGAACCCTCAGTTTAGTTCCATCGCCCGTTTTTAATTGGCTTATTTGTTTTCTTGGTGTTTAGTTGGTTTTTTTTTTGATTATTCACATTCTTAAGTGAAATAAAATTGTACGGCGGTAACAGGGATAGGAAAGGGCAAGAGAGGGGGCCTCTGACCCAAGCAGATTATATGTTATATGGAAATGTCATAGTGAACCTTCTCATACGATTATAGCAGCACCTAAAACAACACAGCAATAAACAACTAAAATTAAATGTAAACTCCCCTGAAAATGGATGACTTTTTTTTCTCAGATTTACTAAAGAAAGATGCAGGGATGATGATCAGCACTAAAATCCGGAGAGATTTGCAAGCCCAAAGAGCTGCAGCAGAGATCTGTTTGTGCAGAGAAGCCACTGAGAGTCTGGCAATTAAATGATAATTCTGAGGAATCAGTGAAGGTGAGTGTGCACTGGCCAGCGAAGGAGAAACTCCTGATCCCCTGTAGTCTTGGAGAGGTACCACCTCATGTCTTTGTATTTCATCTCCAGGAACTGCATCCTTTTCCTCAAGTGACTATCTAAGGATGATCCTCCGAGTCCTTTTACAGGCTGAGCAATGAGAAGTAACCACCAAAGGTGACTTGTGTCTGGAGCAGTCTCCCCAACAAAGGCTACTGTCTAGAGTGTACTCCCCAGACCTTATCTCATCCAAGAGGGAGCCTTATCTGTTCCATCCTCCTTTAGCCTTGTAGTCCTACTTAAGAGGCAGGGAAACTGTATCACTCTGGAGGTACACATGAAAACTGCAGTATTAATACAGGTGGAGCAAATACAGATTTAGTTGTAGAATTAGCTTCCTTCCACACCTTGCTACCATCCTAACAGGAACCTAGTAAAAAGAGTGGTAACAGTTAAAACAGTTGCGAGACCCAAGCCCATTCTGGGTAGAAATGTAGGAAGCTCCAGGCCTAGAGTGGAGAGGAAAACAAGACCCCTGCGAGAATCTGAAGTCTCCGGCTCTCACAGCCACGCAAAGCATTAGGCATCAGTTTCATTCAGTCCGTATTAACAGGATCCTCAAGCTAAAGTCCTATTAGCAAATATCCATGTCTGTAGACCAGAAATCACAAAATAAAACAAAATTGCAAGGCTTGCCCAAGGCAAGAATAAAAATAGTTAGGGGAGAAAAGTGACCCTTGAGACCGTGCTAGGCACGACACAGATGCTAGGGTGCTCAACTGTAGACTCTGGAAGGTTGCTTTCCGAGTTGAATGCTATGGTGGGGAAATTAGACAGCATGCAGAAGCAGAGTGGTGTTCACAGAGAATGGCCAGTCTAAGGGAGGGCCACAGAAAATGCTATTAATTGGCAAATTCTTGGCCATTATGACTTATTCAGCTCTGTCTCTTTTTCCCTGACACTCCAATCATACATATGACACACATTTTGGTGTGTGGTACCTATAGGTCTTGGATGTTGAGGAATATTAGTTTAAGATATGTTACATTCATTTATGCTGTGGAATATATGTTTAATAATGCAAAGATGTGTTACATTCTTTCATGTTGCATTATTTAATTCTGTAAAGCTGTGTTACTTTGCCTGTCTAAAACACATATTGGTCTAATAAAGAGCTGAACTACCAATAGCTAGGCAGGAGAGGGATAGGCTGGGCTGCCAGGCAGAGAGAACAAATAGGAGGAGAAATCTAGGCTAGGGAAAAGAGAAGAGGAAGGATCAAGAAAAGGAGGAGAGGAGGAGGCCAGGAGCCAGTCACATAGTCAGCCACAGAGAAAGAAGCAAGAAAGATATATGTACTAAAGAAAGGTAAAAAAAAAAAACCCAGAGTCAAAATGTAGTTAATGAGAAATGAGATAATTTAAGTTAGAAAAGCTGGCTAGAAACAAGCCAAGCTGAAGCCGGGCATTCATAAGTAAGAATAAGTCTCCATATATTTATTTGGGAGCTGAGTGGCAGGTCCCCAGAGAGTAAGAGTTAAACAAGGTACACCTGGGTGATAAATTCTGGGCTAGGGAGATGGGTCTTTACTTAGCATTGCAGTGTTTGAAGACCTGTCTTCAGACTCAAGGAATCTTTTCTTGGTGATGCCCACTCCAAGGCTAAGCTGCCAAAGGCATTCTTTAACTCTGTTGCAGTGTTTCCAGTTTCCAGCATTTATCAAATTAGAGACAGAAGCACATATTCAGAAACTACAAAACTCTGGTTTTAAAAACACCATATTTATGCAAATGGAGAGACATCCTGTCTTTATAGAAGACTCATGATGTTTCTGTTTTCTTCAAGTTGATCTGTAGACTCGAAAAATACATTATTTAAAATCTCAGCAAGCTGTTTTGTAGATATTGACAACTTGCTTATGAAGTTTATAAGGCATAAATAACAGGGTATGAATAGATACAGAGGCCAGTGGGACTGATTGGAGCATAGACATAGGTGAACACAAATATAAAAAATATAGTCTACCAATCTTCAGCAACGGAGCAAAGGTGATTTAATGGGGAGAGTGTCAACTTTCATTACGTGCTGCTGGGATCATTGGGTACCTATGTGTAAAACCACAAACATAGAAAGATGCCTTAGATCTTTCACAGAATTAATTCAAAATGAATTATACACTCAATTTTAAAGTGCAAAACTGTAAAATTTCTCAAAGAAAAATAAATAAGAGGAAGTTCAGATGTCCTTGTGTTTGACCATGAACCTTTAGCTATCAAACCCAAAGTAAAATTCATGAAAGAAAATCTGATCAATTGAATTTTTGAAAAACCAAGAATTCTGATCTATGGAATATACTATTAAGAGGACAAAAGGAGAAACCAAAGATGGAAAGAACACATATTTGATGAAAATATCTTGAAAAGTGCATATCAGATAAAGGACTTGTGTCCAAAATGTACAATAAATCATAAAACTCCATAGTTAAAAAACATCCAGTTAAAATGCACAGAGGTACACAGATCTTCAAATAAGTCAGAGAAGTGTAGACATCATCGACAATTAGCAAACTCTAAGCTAAAATAGTAGATATCGTTAGGATAGACAAAGTTTAAAACCTTGACGCCATCGTGACTGTCGAGAATGCACAAAACAGAAGCTGAGAACCACTCCTGTAGAGTGGTAGGATCACAGGCACGCATTACCACTCTTGGCTTCATGCATGAGATGTAAATGAATATTGCTAAAATGATGAATTCTTATTAATACCATTTGATATGATCACTTTGAAAAGAAAAATGATACAAAATGAAGCAGGTACTTAAGAAGACAGAAAAATATCCCAACAGTCAATAAGAATGCTTCTAGGTATTTGCCTAACTAGTTGGAAAACAGAAAATCCTGCCCAAGAGAGTTTCAAATACCTCTATTTATGTCACCCTAAACTGGAAATGGCCAAGGTGTGCTTAACTTGGTGAATGATAAACACACGGTAGTATAATCCATACTATGGAGTATTTATGGATTAAAAGGAAAAGATCTATGAAGACAAAACCCATGTATGAGACTTTGTTTTTCAAAACAGGGTCTCTTGTTGCCTAGACTAGCCTCATACTTGCTATATAGTCAAAGCTGGCCTTGAACTCCCAGTCCTCCTGCCTGTCCCTTTGGAGCAGTGGTTCTCAACCTGTGGGTCATGACCCTTTTGGGGGGTTGAATGACCCTTTCTCAGGGGTCATGTACCAGATATCCTGCATATCAGATATTTACATTATGACTCATAATAGTAGCAATATTACAGTTATGAAGTAGCAGTGAAAATAATTTTGTGGTTGGGGGGGAACACCGCAACACGAGAAACCGTATTAAAGGGTTGCCACAGCGTAGAAGGGTTGAGAACCACTGGTTTCTAGTGATAGGAGTAGAGACACGTATTACTATGCTTGGCTTCATGCATGAGATTTAAATGCACACTGCTAGAAGAAAGAAAGTCTGAAAAAGTAACATCTGAGTCAGACTTTATAACATTTTAGAAAGGTAAAATTACAGAAATTTTAAGATCATCAGTGTTTGTAGAGATTCAGGGGTAGGGCCTGAGGGTTGAATAGATGAAGAAGAAAATGTTTTCTCAAGAGATCAGATTGTTTTGTAAGATGATATGATGGCGGCAATACATTTCTCAAGATCCATAGGATTTTAAAATACAAGGAATGAACCTGAATATATTCAAATTAAAAGCTCCTTAAGGATATTGGTAGACCAACAGATATTTGCTTTTTGTATTATCCCAAGAGATCTTGGACAAGAATACTGCTGGAGCAGCAAGAACACAGCACACCCAGATCTTACTGGACATTATTCTAAATTAGAAAATGAAGCTATTGATGGGCTGGACTTTGGGGAAGGATATGGTGAAGATGATCCTAGAACACCTTGTACCAGAAAGTGCGCAAAATGGCAGCAGCAACAGCAATAGCCTCCAAAAAACCCCCCAAAAACAAAAAACCTAAAGCAAAGCTCAGTGAACCAACCAACCAACCAACCAACCAGCAACAACAACAACAACAAAAATCATAACAAAACCAAAATGAAGACTCTATCAAGCCCACGGTGATGGTGGGAGTGTGTCAGATGAGACATGGGTGTTAACTGACAGAGCTCATAGTGGGTAAACCAGGAACAATATGAGGAATATAAAATCATACTGGATTACATCTCAGAATACAAAGTGAGCAGCAATGAACTCATGTTTGTAGTCATCTAAATCAATAACTGAATAAGCAAATAAATGGGGGAGCTGCTGTAGGCAAAAAAGCACTCAGTGTGGAAAAGGGGAAACTGACACACAACCTCAGCTAGGATAAGTCAAGCCGAAGTATCCTTGACATGATAAGACAGTGGGAGAATTTTCTGAGAACACATAATCCAGATTAATCATAGGGAAATTCTTATTGAGGGATTTAGTATAAAAACACCTGACCAGGACTGCAAAATAATTAAGGCCATCAGAAACTAGCTGGGCACAAAGCTGCACACTTGTCATCCCTAACTCCCCAGGAGTTAGAGGCAGGAGGATTGAGAATTAGATGTCTGAGCAATGTAGAGACCCTGTCTAAACAGCCAAGAGGAAGCCAAGGAAACATTCATTAGATGAAATGTGGAATCCGGGATGGGAGGCTGGGTTAGAAAAAAGGACAGTCAGTGAAAGGAAATAAGAAGTCATGGGTCTATCCCTGCTGTTTTAAAGATCTCTTTGTTCTTGATGTTCTGCGGCTTGACCATAATCTGTTAGTGTTTTTTTCTCCCCCCTTCTCTTTTTCCTTAATCAGTGGATTTCTCCCTCTAAAAGCTCCCGGCCAAGGTTCTACCTCATCTTTTCTGCTACCCTGCTATAGATCCACTCTGAACACAGGTTAGGCTTCTTTTATTCATCTCTTAGTTTCTTTTGCAATTTTTATTCTATCCATTTCTGTGCTACATTTTGTGTATTTTTCCAGAGAAGTCTTCCAGCTTAGCCATTCTTTCTCTAGTTTTATGGTCTAATTAATCAACTGAGTTTATAGTTTCTTTAAAAATTTTTATCTAAACTATTTTTCATACAATGAGGTTTGATCATATTCTTCCCCCTCCAATTCCTTCCAGATCCTCAGCAACTCTCCCTCCAATTTCCTGACCTTTCTCTCTCTCTTTCAAAAAATCCAAGAAAACAACAGAAATGAGATTATAATTTAGTTTACATACTTTTATTTCTAGAGTTTCTAGTTTGTTATTTCTCCAATCTGAAATAATTTTGTAAGCTTTCCTTTTTTCCCTTCGTCATGCTATCAAAATTTAACATCCTCAAACATACTGACCACATTTGTCTTATATTCTGTTCTAGTAATGATATGATCTGAAATTTATGCGGCTCTAATTTTATAGTGTCCTTTTCTTTCTTCTGACTCTTCATCATAGTAGCTTACTTTGTATGTCTGATAATTTTTGATATTGAATTGATGTTAGTTGACGCTAATAGTTTTTTTGAGGCTTGGGTTCAAAATGTGTTCCTTCCGAAAGAATTCAATTTGATTTGCATGGCTTATTTAGCGCCATTTAAAGGAAGTTTATCGGACCCTAAATATTTTGTGCATTTCTTGAAGTAAAGAATGTGAACTTGTTTAAGTTTTACGCACACACACACACACACACACACACGCACACGCACACGCACACACACACACACGCACACACACGCACACGCATGCACACGCACACACACATGCACAACATGCACACACACACACACACGCACACACATGCACACACACACACACACGCACACACATGCACACACACACACACACACACACACACACGCACACACTCACTCAAAAGCATCACCACTTCATCCAATTCTAGATGGTTTTGCACAAGTAATCATTTTTTTGCACAGAGCTCCTGCTGCCCTTCCTTTGAGGGACTGTCCTTCGGCTTCCTGGTTTTCATCAGTCTCCTCAGATCTGACCTTCAATCCAGTTTAAGCCTAGGACTTGTTAAAAGCCAGGTGTAAGCTTCCAAGAATTGGCAAATTCCCTCATGGTTCCAGTGCTTATTTACAATTTGGATCTGTTTTGTATGCCTAGTACGGAAACATATGTTGAGCTGAATTGCATAAGGAAGATGTGAGATTTTATATAACCTTCTGAGCGAAAAGGCAAGGGACTTAGCTTTGTCTAAGGAAGACTGCTTCCCAATAAATTGAGTTGTTTGTGAGCTAGTAAGCTTGAAGGACTCAGTAGCAGGCTAGAATACCACACACTGGGGTTGTGGCAAAGGGGACTTTGCTATGTCTACAGGGTTTGGTTGATCAGAATGCTTTCACCTTTTCTTTCATACTCACTTTAAGCTGGTCTGCTAGGTGGAATCAAAGCCATGATATCCTCAGGCAGACGTCACCTTTAACTGGATGCGCTGAATGTTTACCATGTTGCTTTGCCAGGTCTGCTCTCGGCTTGCACACGGCTCCTTGACACCTGGCATTGGAGCGTTCAGGGGCCCCTCAGGCTGTGCCAGAGCAGCAAAACCTGGACCTGCTGCTCACATGGCCATGTCTCTTGGCCCAGTCAGGTGGCCATGGTTTGTCTTGGCTGCGCTGTTGTTCAGGGGGAAGTAGATTGGGCATAAAGAGTGAGCAACAGGTGTCACCAGGAGTCCAGGCAGAAGACAGATCCTACCCTCACGGAACACTTGTTTAAAATAGCTTGCTCCCCAAGGCTGATGGCACTTGTCTGTCCAGGCTGTGGTTTAAGATTCTTTGGCATTGGCAATTCCATTCTTGCAATCAGAGAATGGCTTCTGGGATGTAAAATCATCAGCAAATGAAACAACTCTTGCGGGCAGGAAAAGGATTATGTGCCCTAGCTTTGGTTTTAGGAAATTTCTGAAACTGATCCTCCAAGTTTCTGTGTTCCTGCATACCCAGCTTCCCTCCAGGGCAGTCGCAGCTTAACCGGGACAAGGCGCTGGCAGGTGATGTCTGTGCTTTTTCAATTGTCCATGAAGAAACTGGGTGAAAAGTCCTCACACTGTCATGCTTAGTGAAGTAGGAGGGGAGTCCAGTTGCAAACACGGACAGTCTGTTTTTGTGTGGAGACTAGCAAAAGGTCCCTTTCCTCCTGGGAAGTGGGGTTCGGATGCTTTTACAAAACTCAGTAATGAGCTCTGGGATGGAACCCAGGAGGTTAACCAGATGCAGGCCAGAGGGACCCTGTATTGTGCCGAAACAGATAAGTGCTTTGAGTTATATGTAGAATTGGAGACGGATAATTTCATGTTAACGCAGCACAGGAAGGCTAGACAATTCATAGGTGACCCAGGAAGCAACAACTCAGCTTCTAATGGGATATTTTTCTCTCTGAAATAATTTCTTTTATGTTTTAGTCCTTGTTAGAATAATGCTTTATGCTTCTCACAGAAAAAGAAAAATATGTAAAAAGGAAAGAGAAAGAGAATGTGTGTGTATGTGTGTGTGTGTGAGAGAGAGAGAACATCAAAACGAATATAAAAATATTAAGAACCCACCCAGATAAAATTACTCATATCATATTGACAAATGTCTTTCTAGATCTGTCTCTCCCTCCTGAAATATGGCGCTATAATCCTTTGTCATATGTTTTTCCTACTTCCCACCTGAACCCAATGAACAGGTGTTTAGTGACCACCTTTTGTGTGCCTTCCCCGACACTGGGGCATTCTGCTGGACAAAGTAGGGCCTTTGTCCTCATGGGACGCTGTTCCACTGAGATTCTGTAGTTAGTGGATTTTCAAACCCATAGATCTATTTATGATACAAAATTCTTGATGTCTTTTGTTTGTCTGTGATATAGATGGGGTTTAATTGTCCTATTGCTGTACATTTATATCTGCTATGACTTTTTGCTATCAAAATGATTTGATGTACTGTCAGTGGCTAATGTCCATGTACAATTAGAGACAAAGGCTGTAACGAAAAAAAAAAACCAGGAAATGAAAAGTTTCCTAAGGTAGGAAGCATAAATGGGCTCTCTTTGTTTGTGACCTGCAGGCAATTAGTCTCAGAGACACTTGAGACAAGAGGGTATCCCTGATGGCCTTGGCTGATTGTGTGGCTTGGGTTGGAGCATGCAGGTCACACGGGTCACGCTGTAGCTGTGCTTTAGATGACCCAGGTAGATTCCTGGCCTCGCTTGACCTTGAGCTCGGTTAGGGGCATTTACGGGTTTCAGGAGTCTTTGGAGGCCCAGATGCTCTCATTGTGTTTTATAAATAAAGGAGTGGGGGCTCCGTGAGTACAGTGAAATTGCATTTGAGCAACCAATCAAAGTCCCCCACAGGCACATATCCAGCAGTTGGGTGCAGCCTGCCTTGGTGCGCCGAGGATGGATGAAGACTGAGGGCTGTCTGTGTGCTGAGGCCTCGTGAACAGTGAGATGCAGCAGAAAGGAAGCCTGAGCCTTGATAGCTGTGGCCTCCCAGCCTCGAAGATTCCTGTGTGTCACCATGCTGTGTCCTTTTGCTCACGAGAGGAAGTGCACCCTTCCTATGGTGTACAGGTATTAGTATGTGAGCCCCCAATACCGAGATCACTTTAAGCTCCTTCCTCTTCCTCTTCTGTTCTGCCTGCTCTTAATGCTGTCAGCATCCCTGACAAAGCGTCTAGCATCTGTTGCCCAAACACCATTCTCTCTTTTTGACCAACTGTAGAAACTTTGATGAGTCTTTTGTTTGTACTTCCTTCCAATCCAGTTTCTACGCAACACTGATCTGTATTGTCTTTAGGACATTTTGGGCATGTGCCATGCTGCTGCTGGGTTAAGTTCCTCCACTGGCTTCCTATTGCCCATGAGGTAATTGCACTCTTTGGAGTGCTGAGGATGCTTGTGTGGCCCTGGCCTTTGATCAGCCATGCCTCTTGCTGCTTCCCAGCTGGGAGCCACTGGCTGCACCCTGGAATGAAACATTTATTCCGACCTCTGTGTCCTTGAATATGTTCTTGCTTTCTGCTTGGAATGTCTCTTGGTGTGAGGCACACCCTTCCTTGTGACCTTATTGCCCTGTCCCTCCATCTCTGTATGTTACTGAACATGCTCCCCATATGCTTGTCCACTGGACCATAACCTTTACAGGACTGTGAGTTGCCTGAGCATGAGGCTGAATTCTATTAGGTTTTGCATCTCCAATCGCATCGTAATGCCTAACATATATTTATTGCTGAATGGGTGTTTACTGAATCATAAATCTTGGGAGGATAGATACAGTTGGGATTACAAAAATATGTTCTTTGACTTAGACCTAACCAGCAGGCATCCACAGTTTTTTAGGACAGGCTTATATTTTTGGACAGTTTTAATTTATTTTGGATGTAATTAATTTGTTATATTAGGGATAGCTATTAGATGTTATTTGTTGTCACATAAATGTAAGACTTGAAGTTGTAAGTACACACACATACATGTGCACACACATGTACACACAGTTACACATATGCACTATTCAACTCCAAGTGATGTTTTCTCACACTCCACTTTCTTGACTCTGTAGTAGGCTCCTGACTTTTATACTCTTTTTGGGGGGCATCTGGAGACCCTGATACTCTGGTTTCAAAAGAGAAAATTAGAAATGTGAAAATGTAAAACTAAATGAAATCCACCAAAATTACTCTGAAAATGAAAATGGGAACCAGCAGGGCCAGGATTATCACAAATTTATAAAGATATTGAAAACCAAGCCATTGTTTTCTCTTTCAAGCAGATATGTGTTCCCACATTTCCCAAAGGTGAGCAATAATATTCTTCTTTACAAAGATTAGATGAGAATTTATATTCTCTATAGCAAATATCAAAAAGCAGTCATTCCATTTGTTTGCCAGCAACTGCAAGTGAGCTCTGGGAAAGGTAAATCTTCACAGAAGGAAAGCTCAACTGGGTAGCACCGGAGAAGCAGAAGTCTATTAAATGCTTGCTCTGGGGTCTCCGTGCCTTCTCTACCACCTACTTATTCACCCATGAATCCCACAGGGAGATTTCTTCTTAGACCGTACTCCAGATACTAATCTGTGGGTTCTTATCCTTGCCAGAGCTGACAAATTAGAACGTTAGCTTTATACCTCTGAGGGAGCATGATTTGGACTTTTCTCTTAAAAATTCGAGCTCTTCATTGTCAGGAGACCCGAGGACAAATCTGAGGGAGAACCACTGGGTAAAGAAAAGATTGAAGAAAGTGAGAGGAGCGAAGGTTTCCCTAGACAATATCGTTGGTGTTCCACTTGGGCTTGGTCGCTCAGCCACCTCTCATGTTGTTCAGGATTGCCCCTCTGAATGATTCGTTTTATACTTTGGTTCGATGCTGTAATGTGAGCCGAGTGGTCAGTCACTTACTCAATAGGCATGTGATGGGGAGTCACGTTGGAAGGAATTGCTGGGGGACAAGGCGGTTTCACAGCATGGAGGGAGAAATGGTTGGGGACGTCACTTCTCATAGCCACTTTAAAGAAATCCCACTGTGTCCTGTCCTAGATCTACTGGTAGGTTAGCTTGAGTTTCTTCAAAATGAACGTTTAGTTTGTTACCCAATAAATATTTTTAAGAGAAAAAAAAAAAGAATGCCCACACCATTGTTACAGCCACCACCACCATCTACCTCTGGGATTTTTTTCGTCTTCCTAAAGTGAAACCCATCAATTAAAAACTTTCTACCCCACCTGCCACCACTTTTTAGTCTTTGGCGACCATCCTTCTGTCTCTACATTTAGCCACTCTAGGTAACTCATGAAAATGGACTTTTACAGTATTTGCCCTCTGTGCTGGCCCATGTCATTCAGCAAATTCGAGGATCATCCATACTGTAGCCTTTGCCTGCTCTGGGAAATTGCGTTGGAAGTCGCACCATGCTTACTGGTTTAGAAAATGGGTGCCGGGTCATTTCTAAGAAGCCATCAGACTTAGAGATTTGATGATGGCATTGTGAGTGTCTCCTGATACCCAAGGGAGAAAGCATCTGCTGGCTATTCTCTGTTACTATTGCCTTCTTTTTTCCCTGTTGGGGGCCACTAAAGCCCAAGGCAGCAGCAGAGAATTCCTACTGAAAGTCTCTGTAGGCAGTGTTGGGCTGCTCGTGCTGACAGCTGTGTTAAGTGTTGGTGTGGCTGGCCAGGGCCTGCCCATCTCCTGGATGTTGTCTAACATACTTCTTGGAAGTCTTGTCTTGTCAGATAGGGCAGGGTCTGGTTTCCAGAGGGAAGGTTCTTGGGGATTTGGATGAAATCTGGCTTGTTCTTTCATATTCCCAGAAAAATCTGAGCAAGCAGCAGCTGTAACAAACGCTTGGCAAATCATGCCCAGTGGAGGGCTTGCTCCTGACAGCCCAGTGTTCTGAATAGGTGCAACCCACACTACTGGCTGGGTGCTAGCCATGCTTACTAATGGAGAGTTCACTTGACTTATTTTGGCTTTAGGGTTAATCAAGGACAGAAGCCTTGAAATAAAGTAGTACCCTAAATATTGCCTCACATAGCTCTGAATTCGCGTTTAGTCTTCCCCTCTTATTCTAGGTGATTTATCTAAAAATGTTTCTTCTATAGATGCTTAGCTTCTGTGTAGAAGACAGCATTTTAAAAAAAATTATCAAAAACATTGCACTATGTAAGTATAGGAAATAATAAGAACCAGATGGATGGAATCTATAAAAACGCATGTAAGATCTAGATTAAGAAAGTGGAATATTCTAGAGCTCTGGACCCACCCTCAATGCTGCTTGGGAAAATTATTCTAAATTCCCATATCCTGTATTAGCATTAGACTGCCTTGGGAAATTCATATAATAGAATTGCCAGCAGCCTGCACTTTGAGTTTGGTCCTTGTCTTAGCAGTCTTATTGTAAAATGTGACTTGTTCCATTGTAAGTGTGATGTTTGTGAATCACTCTCATTGCTGTAGCTCATCCCATGGTGTATGAAAATTGAACTTTTTTATTCTATCAGTTCAAGTCTGAGCCATCTTGAGACGTGAGGTATAGCTGGACCCTAACGTCTTTTCCTGGGGGAGGAGGTAAGAAGGTACAAAAGACTCTGGGAGTCTGGTGAAAGGGATAGAAGCATATCGTTTATTTAGAAATGGGGAGAGTCCTTATATAGCCCTCACCAGTCCCAGGTGTTTCTGATCCGGTGACATCACGTGGTTGACATCACGATCAGGAACCTCTTGGTCTTGTAGGCCTTAACTTCCTACACTGAAGCAGGAAGAAAAATTAGTAATGCCAATTCTGGCCATTATTTTAAAAAAACTGATAAATGTCCTATTCATGGGACTTTTAGAATTAGTTTTATTTTGAAAATATTTCATTAAAGTATTATTTATTTTGATTAAAGGTTCTGTCTGCTTCATGGTTTTCTACTGAGGCTTTGTACTAGCCTTGTCCTCCTATAGATAGAGACGGGAGTTGCAATGAAGATTTTTTTGTTGCTTCTTTTTGGTCATGTCCTGGTTATTATTATTATTATTAATTACTTGACACAAGCTAGAGTCATTTAGGAAGAGGGAGCGTCAAGTGAGAACATGTACTCACCAGGTTGTTCTGTAGGGCAAGCTTGTAGAACAATTTCCTGATGAATGATTGATTGATAGGAGACGGCCTGGCTCATTATGGGTGGTGCCACCCCTGGGCAGCAATAGAAGGCCTAAATAAGACAGGCCATTTATGAATAGCGTTGCTGTAAGCCTTTGTGGGTGTGTCCTGTGGTGAACATAGATATGCATTTTTGTTAACTCTTACTGACAGGTGATATATCTACTAGAAACTTCTTAATGAGAGGACGGAGTGTAGAGGAAGACAGTACCTATTTTCCTTTCTATGTACTAGCCTTTATCTTTAAAGTGTTTCGAGGGTAGACCTATCTCATGAGGTTGAGCATGTATTTCTGTAAACAAGAGAAGCCTGAGGAAGTTGGAACACATTATCTACCAGAGCCTCGGGAAATTTGGGGTTCAATGTTGTGGACAGTACAGCATAAAACCCTTCCTAGAGAGCCTATCAGACTCCATGAGGTAATTAAGGTCATTATATTTGTATACTTACTTACATATTTGATATGTATTTGCATATATATATATAAAATCTAGATTATTATACTCAGATTCTCTAAAATGTCTTTCCAACTTTATCTGTTAGACACAAAAGAAGATATATTAAAGTTTCTTATTACAATGACTTCATAAGTTCTCCTTTATCTAACCAAATGTTTTGGTGTCAGTAGCATATGGTTATGAAGTAAAATCACATTTGAAATATCCATTTCCTTTTATGATATTAGCAGGAAAGAAAATATGATTTTTCTTATCACTTTTACTCAGGATTACATCAGAAGTCCTAGCCAGTGCAATAAAAGAACCCATGCAATTTATAAAGGAAGAAATAAAACAGTTCTGTTTAGAGATTATGTGATTTTTGTTTCCTCCTAGAAAATCCACAGGAACCAACTAAAAAGATTCCAGAATTCTTAGTAAGCCTTAGTGATATCATGGGATTGCAAGGTCAGTGACCAAAAGCCAATTTGTATTCTAACAGGTTAACAGTGAAATTTGGGACTTTGAGAATTAGAAGATGGTAGTCTTTTGAATATCACCAAAATATTATATATAAAATTGATAAAATGCATGCAGGATCTGTATGCTGAAAACTGAAAAGAAAAATAATGAAAGGAAAAAAAAATCTAAGACCCAATAAGCAGACAGATCTGCCATGTTTGTGACTTAGAAGATTGCTGACTATGTATAACACAACCATAATTGAAATGCTTGTCAAATTTTTAATTGATATTGTAAACTGCTTCTAAAAGTTGCATGGGACGATGACCAACATGGCTTGATAACCCTATGGGTTCAGTAGTGGCACACATACTTTGGCAGTAACCAAAGCTCTCTAATTGGACTTAAGCACTGTTCAACAAGAGGGAAATCATGACTGCTACTGGAAACTTAGGTGACTACATAAGGCTAGTGAAGTTGTAGATTTTTTTAGGAGATCCTAAAATTGCCGTTTTACTAAACCAGCATAATTCCTAACCTCATTTTGAAGATTTAGCCTTATACCTACAGACAACTACAGTCCTTACCTGTCATCGAGGGAACTTCTTTTGGCAATAGTTGGAGACCAATACAGAAAACAACAGCCAATCAAATGCAGAGCTGTGAAGCCCAGCCACAATGGATACATTTATAATACAAGTCCTGAACCCCAGGCTCAGGGATCATGGTATAACTGTGGAGTGGAAATATTGTAAGAGCCAGAGGAACAGGAAGTTTGCTGTGAGGTCGTGTCTTCTAGTAATGCCAGAGAAGCTACACCTAGGAAGCCTCACCAACATCACTACCTAAACAAGGATGATGCCAGTAGACATGCTAAAGTGGCAAGAAGAACTCCCAGGCAGAGGTCTCACTCCTAGGAATGCTGAGAAGAGGAGAAACAGTCTTCCCCCGGGAAGGCTTATCAAGTGCTTAGTCAATATCAAATGCTCAGCTTTTAACAGACATTTGCAAGTAACATTATGGAGGAGACTAATCAGGTTGCACTTTTATATTTAAAAATATATGTATTTGTACACACATAGACACACACACCTACACCCCCCCAAAACAACAATTAGAGGAAAAGAGACCTGATTTTGAGAGAAAGCAAGGTAGGACATATGGGAAGGGTTGGAGGGAAGAAAGGGAAAGGGGGGAAATGATGTAATTATATTAATCTAAAAAATTATATAAGTAGAAGTTGTTTAGGAATGGAAATACATTTGAATGTGAACACAATTCTGCAAAAGAAGAGCAAAGCCAGAGGATTTACACGATTCCTTTCAAAACATGAATTTATAACAATGAAAACAATGAATGATTAGTAAAACAATAGATGTCTAAAGCAACAGAACAGAACCGGGAGCCCAGAAATAAACCCACATGAACGTAATCAGTTATTTTGGGACATAGGTTCAATGGCCAATGATTGAAGGACAGTGTTTTCAGTAAGGAATCCAAGAACAATTGAATATACAAGTGCAAAAAGAAGCAAGAGAATATATACCAACTTGACACACATGACTTAGCTTATATGAAAATATACAACGTAACCTAGCAAATTCCAGAATAATATCTGGAATTTTTCAAAGAATAATATCTGGAATTTTCCAAAGACATTTTGGGTATAACATTAAAGAATAAAATTACACCTGGAATATGTTGCTAGTAATAAATGAAAATATACAGGATAAAAATAACTCCTCCACACCAAATGATTACAATTGTGAAATGTAGATGGATAAAGCAACTGGAAACCACTGATAGAACTCAGCAATAATAATAACTGGTGGCAAGACCTGCATATGGGTGTTCAAGTTTGGAAACAGACTTTAAAGCACAGAATGTCTGTACATTGTAGAGGATGTTCACGCAAGTACTTAGTGACTGCAGTGTTTCTACCACATGGCCACAGAGTTTCCAATACTCCTCCACCCAGAAGGTGTGGTTTAACTTCTCTCCTTGGGTATGGGATGAATTTATGACTTTTTTTTTTTAATGCATCAGGCCTGGATAGGGCAAGTGTTGACAGCAGAACAAGTTTGCAGATCCCAACTTACCCTGGTGGAGATCATCAGACACACTGATGTCATATGCTACCTCATCCGATGTGACAGGCCTTTACCTCTTCAGTATTCCTCCCTCAAATCTGCATAATCAAGTTAATCATAGAAATACATGAATTAAGGGGTGTTCAAGCTTCTCAGCATTGAAGAAGACAAGAAAAAAAGCTATCGCAGATTGGAGAAAAGCAAGAAGATGGAAAGACTAACATGCTAGCATCCTGGACTAGATCCTGGACTGGATCCTAGAACAGGCAAGGAGCATTAGTGACAAAATTATTAAAATCCTAATAGGGCTCTTAGTTAGTTAATAGTTTTACCCCAATGTTAATTCTTGATTTTGCTAACTGTGCACTGGGTAATATAATGTAATATGAACTTAGAGGAAACTGGGTAAGAGTCTACAGGTGATCCCGATTCTATATCTGTAGCCTTCTATTTACCTAAAATTATTGCAATTATAAAAAAATAACCAAAACCCCAGGTAGTCATTTTACCCCTATAGCAGAATACCCTTATTGGGTTTTATTGATAAAAATAGATCCCAAAACAGTTCCCTCTGGCCCTTCCCATGAGTTCTGTCTGTGTTCCCCTAACATCTAGACCCTGTGGCTGCCTCCCCTGCAGATGATGCCTGCTGGCTCCACACTTGGCTAGACATGCCTCCTTTCTACCCTGCTAACCTAAAGGCAGAAAGCTCTTTCCCCAGATTTATAGCTTCAGAGTAATCCTAAAAAATAGACAAATGAAACAGCTATCTTGACCCCTTTGTGGCCCAGGGAAGGTCATGGGAAGAGGGGTGGAAAGATTGTAAGAATCAGAACCTGGTGAAAGATGCTATGAAAGCTGTCTTCTTGCTATGACATGGCCATTGCAATCATAAACGCTGTATAAGACTTATGAGCACACACACACACACACACACACACACACACACACCCCACAAACATAGAAGGGAAGGCCAGCAAGATGGCTCAGCAGGTAAAGGTGATTATCATGTAAGCCCAGAGAGATGAGTTCAATCCCTGGAACCCAAGTGAAGGTGGAAGAAGTGTACAGATGCTACAACCATTGTCCTTTGACCCCTACCTTTGTACCATAGTGCTCACACTCCCCAGTGATAGAAATAAAATAAAATAAATCATGGATGTAGGGGAGGGGACTAGTTAGGGAAAAGGGGTCATCAGAGGAGAGGGATTGGCAAGGGCGATGGGGTGGGCTATGATCACAGCAGATTGCAACACATGGGTGAAATAAGCCAAGGTTAAAACAGACTAACTTAAACTAGGGGACATCATACACAGCATGTGACCACATGGTTTAATACCTCAAGTTTGTGAAGGGTAAAGGAAGCGGAGATCTCTGGAGGAGAACAGGAGACCCACAGTTGGGAAACTAGTTCAGCTTAGGGTTTGGCCTTCACCTGCCGCCTCAAATTAGTGCATGTGCTGTAATTTTAAACTCTTAATGAGATCACACATTGCTAGAGAGACTCAACAAGCTAGAATGTCCAAAAGTAGCTCCATACAAGTATGACCGGTAGGTTTCTGATCATTGCTTCCAGTCACTACGCTACAGGGGCCACCCTTCTGCTAAACATTGCTAGAAGGACTGGAGAGCCACACAGAGAAAGAAAACAAACCATTCCTTACTGAATACATAAACAAATGACTTTCTGATGGCTCTTAGGTCTGAATATGAAACACACATCATAAATCTCTGGGAGAACGTGAGAGGTTATCTTGGTGCCATAGGCAAGGCTTCTTGGACAAGGAGCAAAAAGATGTCCTGAGAAATTGGGATTCACTGAAACTTAAAATTGCTGATTATCGAAGGACACTGTTAAGAAATTGAATGCATATATTTATTTTTCTTCTTTGTGGAAATTATCTAGCTCATTTCACATATAATCTAGTGTGGTAGTTGAAAGACTAACGTGGGGTCTGGGGAATGAGTTAGCAGGCAGAGGTGTTTCCTGCCCGATCCTCAACCCCATGTCCTGAGTTTAATCCCTAGATCCCATAAGGTGGCAGAAGAACACTGACTTTTAAGAGTTGTCCTCTGACCTCCACACTGGCACTGTGGGCTGCCTATGCCTACACATACCCCAAATTTTAAAAAATGTATTAAAAAGACTAAAGGATTTTGTATGCGTGTGTCTGTGTTCATGTGCATGCATGTGGAGACCAGAGGCAATGCCGGGTATCTTCCTCAATTGTTCTCCATCTCACTTATCTTTTAATAAGATTTATTGTGTATTCATTCATGTTTATGTGTGTGTGCGTGCATGTGTGTGAGTGTGCATGTGTGTTTGTATATATGCACATGTGTAAGTGTCCACAGAAGCCAGAAGAGGAAATCAGATCTCCTAGTGATGGAGTCAAGCTGTGAGCTGCTTGACGTGGTAATGGTCACCGAGCTCTGGTCCAAGTGCCTTGAACTGCTGAGCCACCTGTCTAGCTCCGCATCTTGTTGTTACCTTTAATTTTTTGAGGAAGGGTCTCTCATTGAAAGTGCGGCTTGTTTCTTTGGCTAGGCTGACTGGCCAGCAAGCCCAATGGATCACCCACCTCTGTTTCTGCAGTGAGGATTATATTCACCTGTATACCTGGCTTTTTTCATGGGCACTGGGAATCCAAAATCAGGGCTTTATGCTTGTACAGCAAGTGTTTTACTGACTGAACCCTCCCCCATGCCCAGCATGTTTTAAATAAAATCTCTATAATTACAAAAATCTTTGGAGTCTTGATAAAAATGCAATGTTATTTTTAAACCCGCTCAAAGAAAGAAAATGGATAAGTCAGACTGGGGGAGACTATTTATAGTAGACATGCAGTACAGAACATAGTACAATACCCAGTCCGCTTTAAGTAATGTATAATATAGGGGCTTTTGGGTAAAATGACAGCTTAGAATTACCTCTGTGTAACCTGGTAAGGGAGTCCGAATAGGGAAAAAAATGAGAAAAGAACAAGAATAAAAGAAAAAAACTGTATTATTCCAAAGAGAGGAAGTGCTTTGGGAATCCTCAGAACCTGTGACAGGATACTGGGAGGTACAGATAGGGATGTCTGAGACTAGGAGTTGCTTTTTTAGTTTAAAGTAGATTCAGTAATCTACCCTTTTATCCTCTCCAGCCCATATGCCCCCTTTCTTTTCAGAACAAGATCCTAGAATCTAATTTCCTTTGCTTAGTTTCCTCCCTTATCATGACCAATAATAACTTGTAACTACTCCCCCAAATGTCAATAAACATCCACCAAATGAACAAAAACCACCCAACCCATCTCTTGGGAAAGTGGGTGTTTGGGTGACTGTATCGTTATGGGACCCTGAGAGAATTTGGATAATGGTCAAGTCTTAGGAGAGTTAGCTGTGGTTTTTTTTTTTTTTTTTTGGTCTCTGTGTGATGGGAAAGGGCAAGCCTTATCTGAAATCCTGGCTGAAGTAGTCTATGAGGCTGGACCATCTTAACTAACTGCCTTGAAATTGTTCTGAACAGTTTGTAGTCCAAAGCTGATCTTTAGGTGATGTTTGTCAGCTTAGGGGCGTTAACACAATCCAGGTGGAATCATCATTGTGGGGGCCCTATTTTCCTTTTTGAGACTTCAGAGGTTGCTGTTAAGAATGGTCATGGATACCTGTAAATGGTGACTGCTCGTTCATTTCCCAGTCACCCAGACCTGAATAATCACACAAAAACTATATTAATTACAACAGTGTTCAGCCAATAGCTTAGGCAGATTCCTAGCTAGCTCTTACATCTTAAATTAACCCATTTCTATTAGTCTGTGTATCATCATGAGGCCATGGCCTACCAGTAAGGTTCCATCATCTGTCTCCTTTGGCAGCTGTAGAGTGTCTCCCTGACTCTTCCTATTTTCTCTATCTCTGTTCGGATTTCCTGCCTGGCTTTACTATGCTAAGCCAAAAGCAACACATATATAGAAAGACATCCCACATTAGATGCCGGGTGGTAGTAGCACACACCTTCAATCCCAACACTCAGGGAGGCAGAGGCAGGCAGATCCCTGTGAGTTCGACCAGCCTTGTCTACAGAATGAGTTCCAGGGCAGCCAGAGTTGTACAGAGAAACCCTGTCTCGAAAAACAAAAACAAATAATCCAAAAAGAATGGTCTTGGTTCACTGCAGAAAGCTTAAATTTTTAAAATGTCTTATGCAGCAGATCTCAGAAAGGTTAATGGACCACAATCTATTAAATATATCCAGGGTACACAAACTTAGTTCCTAATTATCTGCTTTAGACTCAAGCCCAAAATTATGTACAGACACTTAGATTAAACTTACTTTTAAAATTAGTTAGTACTCTATATGACCTTAATATCATAACAGAAAGTTTAAATATATATATTAATATATAATATGCAAATTATATATTAATCTTATAAATTTTGAGATAATATTTATACCCTAAGAAAAGTTTTAAAGAATCAAATTAAAATAAAACCAAAGGATTATGAGATTAGTAGCAATAAAATAATCCCTTAATTTTGAGTTTTCTTCTGTTCCATACTAGGTGGTTTTTCTATTGTAAGACAGAGATTTTGGATTTTCTTTCTTTTTTTAATAAACTTTTTTTTCTTTTTTAAAAAAGATTTATTTATTTATTATGTATACAACATTCTGCCTCGATGTATGCCCGCATGCCAGAGGAGGGAGCCAGATCTCAGTACAGATGGTTGTGAGCCACCATGTGGTTGCTGGGAATTGAACTCAGGACCTCTGGAAGAGCAGCCAGTGCTCTTAACCTCTGAGCCATCTCTCCAGCCCCCTTGGATTTTCTTTTAACAAGCATGCTTGGGTTTAGAGAAGGAGAGAACCATGATCCAACTCCAATGCCAGTCTTAATTTTTAATTGAATTGGAACTACAAAAAGACCACTTGTATTCTATGTCGTGTAGAGCACAACAGAAACATTTGGGAAGATTTATGAGATTTTATCTGATTCTAAGTATGCTATATCATTCATCCAATATACTCTTTTTCTTGAGACATTTTCTCTGGATGATTCTTCCTTTTTCTTCAAAATGTCTCATTTGTCCAGTGGTCTTCAGATTCTTTAATTGGATGCTTTTATTCTCCTGGAAAGACAGAAATAAACCTCAACCCTAACTCTGTAGAGTTTCTCTTTTTGCAGGTTATATCTGATCAAATGAAAAGCATTTACCAATCTTATGTTAGTTTAGTTTGAGTGGTCATGCTGTTTGATGAACTATTGAATTTCCTAATCAAGAGGTCTCTCCTATTTGAATCTAATCTTTATTAATTTTGATGGTATCCACAGCTTTTTATCTACTGTGAAAACAAAAGCAAAACCTCTTCCCCAATGTAACACACATCCTTGTTTACATTCTGAGGTAAACATATCCTTAAAGTATAAAGGCTGATTTATTTCAGCAGTGTTTTCTTCTACTATCTGGTGTCTCTCTGTAACTGTTGCTCCTTTCTCATGAACATATAAAAAAATTTAAAGTTAATAAAATATTGTGTAATACATCTCTGTGAGTCTTTATTACCACCTTCTGTTTATTAAGCATATCTTAACATGGGAAAGATATACATATATATGTATATATATGTTTCTTTTTTAAACCTAATTTCCCCCTTAATAATTCTCAGGTGTTTCAGTAGCTCTGTTGGCAATGGCAGTGAAGGTGAAGCTGTGTAAGGGTAGGCAGCTGTGACAGTGGTTGTCAACTGGGGGGGTAGCCAAGCATCTGGTCCAGCTCTGCCTATCCCAGGTGCTTATGTCAGGCCATGGAGGGAGAAGCCTAAGTGACTAGAATGTGGTGTGGGAGGGCACTAGGCAGCCTGACTGACAGAGCCTGTGATGAGTGACTGACTCAGGTGACTGTAGAGCAGACAGGCATCTGTGACTGTACATTTTGGGGCCACCGTGTGCAGTTATGGGGAGATTGCAACAGGAAAAGCCCCTGGTAGGACAACCAAGCAGTGACTCAAGGTGGCAGGGAGGTGGCAGCTTTAAAAACTGTTGTGTGATCTCACCACATGTTGGATGCCAGATAAAGTGTTTACCTTAATCATTCTAATGTTAATTAAAAACTCAGGGGTCATAAACTGAGATTACAAACTCGATAAATCCAAAGAATAGCAGAGGAACAATCAACTGACCTTACATTCCACGTTTCCCAGATTGAAAAAAACCTGAGAATCTGTTCTAAGCCTCTCCTTCTTCTTTTTTGTGTCTCTCTATCTCCTCTGAGTTGGCCAGAAAACTCTATGGTCCATTCCAGCCAGCTGAACATGGACTCTGCCTTTTAAACCAAGGTCCAACTCTATTGGCGGTCTCAGAGCATCAAACAAACCAACCTCCTGCAACACTGCCTTCTTATCCTCACAAGAGCGCTTCTATTTCCCCTTCCCAGGGAGATCTGAGATGCCATCTCACACTTGTCAGAATGGCAAAAAACATAAGTGACAGTTCATGCTAAGAGGATGTGCAGCAAGAGGAACACTTCTTCACTGCTCGTTGGAGTGCGAACTTGTACAGCTGTTTTGTAAATTAATATGGCAGTTTCTCAGAGAACTAGGAATTGATCTACCTCAAGAATCATTATACCACTCTTGGGTATATACCCAAAGAACACACAATCATACCACAAGAACACTTGCTCAACTATGTTCATAGCATAGTTCATATTTGTAATAGCCAGAACCTGGAAACAGTCTTATGTCCCTCAACTGAACAATGGGTGAGGAAAATGGGGTACATTTACAGAATGGATTATTAATCAGCTGTTAAAAACCATGTCATTATAAAATTTGCAGGCAAATGGATGGAACTAGAAATTGTCGTCCTGAGCGAGGTAACCCTGATCCAGAAAGACAAACATGATATGTACTCAATTATAAGTGGATATTAGCAATAAGTGGATATAAATCTATAATTAGACCCAGAGCAACTAGGTAACAAGGAGGATTCAAGACACAAAGGGACATTTCTAAAGCAAAGATAGCTCTGCCAGACATCAAACCCTTGTCTGGGACAGAATCAGCAACACTGGAGGCTACAGGAATATCAAGACCTCCAAGTCCAGTTGACATCTACCCCCATGAGTGTAACTGGCAGTCTTTAAATTTTTAGGACCAAGAAACCTGCTCCAACACTTGGTCCTGTTTGTCTTCTCACCTTTGTTTGGCCCTGTGGTTCCCCTTTCCCCACCATTTACCTCATCATAATACATATTTTTTACATTGTATTAAAATTAAAACTTTATGTTTTACTCCCCCTAATACATTCACCATGTTTTGTTCGCACACTGTCCTCATTGTTAGTCAACCTTTCTCCTTGTATAGGTTGCCGCTGATACTGATTCTCCTCTTCATCTTCATCTTCCTTTTCCTCCTCCTCTTCCTCCTTCTGCTTCTTTGTTTTCTCTCCATCGCTATAGTATTTAGGAATATTTTGATTGTGCCACACTTTTTTAAAAAAATAATCACCCATTTTATATTTACTTAAATTTGTATTTGAACATGTTTATTATTGGCAAATATTTGTTTCTTCTCTCCTCACTCTATCCTCTTGTTCCCTTTTCCTAACACTCTTTTACTTTTATTCATTTTTAGGTACCTTTTCTCCCTTTTTCTGTCTCCTCCCTCTGTCTCACTCATTTAGTATTTCGACATTTATCCTAATTTATTTTAAGCTTCCTAGCAAATTTTCTGTAGTTTCTTTTGCTATTATGTTTTAATAGTCACTGGGGACATATACGTGGGCTTCTGTCAGTTCTAAATGTACTTTCATATCTTGTATGATTTGTTGCTGTTACAATGGTTTGTTTTCTCTGGGAATAGTATAGGGACTTGAGTCTTCCTGAGTAGGCTGCTCCAGTTAGAAGATTACCAAATAAAACAGGAAGAGTTAGCTAAATTCACAGATATGCAAATTGCAGAGCAGAAATATGGACAACAAGAACACATAGTATGATACCTCCTAAAACTCATTGCTCCATAACTGCTGAACTGAAAGATATTCAAACATATAAAGTGCCAATGGAGATATCAAGAGTATAATAAAAAATGATTAATGACCTCCAGGAAGTCTGATCAAAACTAGAGAATTCAGTTCAGGATCAGGTAAAGAACATCAGGAACACAAAAAAAAAATCAGTAGAATTTCTGAGAAAATCAGGAATGTGGAAGAAAATATTAGGTAAGATGGAAGAAAAATTCAGTCTTCTACTCCTCCTTAGTGAGTCTGCTTCAGCCAATGATAATGGCACTGAGATTTGTCTCTTCTGCATATACTGGCTTTTTGGGATCCTATTCTATTTGGATGCACACCTTCCTAAGCCTGGATGGAGTGGGGAGGGCCTTGGACTTCCCACAGGGCAGGGTACCCTGACCTCTCTTAGGACTGGAGCGGAAGGGGGAAGGGTGAATGGGGGAGCCAGAGGAAAGTGGGATGAGGGGATAAAGTGGAAATTTTGGTTGGTATTATTTATAAAGTAATAAAAATTATCAGAAAAAAAGAACAATTCAGCAAGGAAATCAAGTTTGAAAGGAATCAACTAGAAATGTTGGAAATGAAAGACTCAATGAATCATATTAAAAAGAATATCAAACAGAAAAAATATAAGGAATGGAGGACAAGGTAAACAAGATAACTATATTCAGACATCAATAAATAAATAAAAAGTAAACATGACTTTGGCACCAGGAAGTCTGGGATATAATCAAGAGACCAGGCCTAAGAATCCACTGGGTAGAGAAAGGCACTGACATAAACACCGTAAGGAAGCAGGTTCTTTTCAGTAGAATCACTGCAGAACATCCCCCAGCTCTAGAGAAAGCAACATATACATAGGAGACATTTAGAACTCCCAATAGACATGGCTAGAGGAGAACTTGTTCATGACATGGTCTCAGTGTTAAAAATACACAGTAAAGGGACAATATTAAAAACCGAAAGGGAAAAACACAAGCTAACTTACAAGGGCAAACTTGTCAGAATAACACCATATCTTTCTTTCTCTCTCTTTTGTTTTTTGAGACAGGGTCTCTCTACAAAACCCTGGCTGTCCTGAAACTCACTATATAGACCATGCTGGCCTTAAACTCACAGAGATCTACCTGCCTCTGTGTCTTGGTGAATGTTCCCTTGCTGGGAAGATGCAAAGGAAAACATTTAATTGGGGCTGACTTACAGATTCAGAGGTTTAATCCATTATTACCATGGTGGGAAACATAATGTCACACGGGCAGACATGATGCTGGAGAAGGAGCCAGAGTTCTACATCTGGATCCATAGGCAGCAGTTAGAAAAAGAGACATTGGGCCTGGCTTTGAGCTTTCGAAACCTCAAAGCCCACCCCCAGTGACACACTTTCTCAAACAAGGCTACACCTACTTCAAGAAGGCCACACCTCCTAATAGAGCCACTATGAGCTCCCTATGAGCCTATGGGAGTCAATTTTCATTCAAACCACCATGGTTCTGCCTTCAGAGTGCTGATATTAAAGGTATGTGTCACCATACCTGGCTAACATCAGATTTCTTGTCAGTAACCCAAAAGTCAGAAAAACATAAGATATTTCATGTACTAAAAGTAATATATAATTCAATAAAAATCGTCAAAAGAAGGGGAAAATATTTCATAAAAGAAGATGCGTAAATGGCCAATCAGTACATGAAGAGTTGCTAAGATCATTAACCACCAGATAAATGTGAATAAAGCAAGAATATAGCCAGGTATAGTTACACACACTGGTAGTTCCAGCACTCAGGAGACCAAGGCAAGATGACTATGAGTTCAAGTCCTTCCTGGCCTACATAGTAAACTACTGTTAAAACAAAACAAAACAAAAACAAAATAAACCAACAAAAACTCAGTATAACAAAAGAAGCCACACATAAAATACTATTCCAAACCCATTAGAATACCTAAAATCAATGAAAATACTAAATGTTGCCGAGGAGATGGAGCGACTAGAATTAAGATGGGTGGTAGAGAGACACAACAAATGTGGACAACTGTCTGATGGTTTCTAGTAAAGTTAACTGAACATGGTTCCGCGATGCCAGCCAATTTACCCCAGAGAAAATAGAGCAGACTCCAAAAGGCTAGTAAAAATATATTTACAGTGGATTTATTCATAAGAGGCCAAAGCAGAAACAACTCAACATCCCTTAACAGAGGAATAGAAAGATATTTTGTAGCATATGTATCTTCCATTAATAAAAAGGAGGAGCTGCTGAGTCATGCAACAGCAACAATGAATCTCAGATATGCTGTGCAAAATGAAATAAGTTACAAGGTTGTAGACCTAATGATTTCGTTCCTATTAAACTCAAGGAAAGGAGAAGCTAATCTAGAGTGAGAGAAATCAGAAATCAGTTTTTGTTGGGTGATTTGAAAGCCACGGTGGACCTTTTGTGATTGACATGTCCTATTTTGCCTGGGTGCTGGTGGTAAGGACAGTTGCCAAAAATCATTAAACTGAATGATGTTGGTATATGCATTTTTGATGGTTATACCTTAATTAAAAATACTTTTTTATTGTTTTTATTGAGCAATACAGTTTTCTCTACTTCCCTTCTTTCCTCCCCTTCCTCCTTCTACATTCTCCTGTGACCCCCACACTCCCAATTTACTCAGAAGAACTTGTCTTTTTCTCCTTCCTATATAGATCCATGTATATCTTTCTTAGGGTTCTCTTTGTTGTCTAGGTTCTCTGGGGTTGTGGACTGTAGGCTGGTTTTTCTTTGCTTTATGTCTAAAAGTCACTTAGAAGTGAGTACATATATATTTGTCTTTCTGGGTCTGTATTTTTCTAGATCCATCCATTTGCTTGCAAATTTCAAGATTCATTTTTTTTTTTTTTACCATTGTGTAGGACTCCATTGTGTAAATGGACCACATTTTCTTTATCCATTATTCAGCTGAGGGTCATATAGGTTGTTTCCAGATTCTGGCTATTATGAATAATGCTACTGTGAACATAGTTGAGCACATGTCCTTGTGGTATGATTGAGCATTTTTTGGGTATATACCTAAAAATGGTATTGCTGGGTCTTGAGATAGGTTGTTTTCTAATTTTCTGAGAAATTGCCATACTGATTTCCAAAGCAACTATACAAGTCTGCACTCCCACCAGCAATGAAGGAGTGTTCCCTTGACCCCATCTTCACCAGCATAAGTTGTCATCAGTGTTTTTGATCTTGGCTATTCTGACAGATGTAAGATGAAATCTCAGAGTTGTTTTCAATTGCATTTCTCTGATGGCTAAGGATGTTGATCATTTCCTTAAGTGTCTTTCAGCCATTTGAGATTCCTCTGTTGAGAGTTCTCTGTTTATATCTGTACCCCATTTTTTTATTGGCTTATTTGTTTTTTTTTTTTTGATGTCAAGTTTTTTGAGTTCTTTTTATATTTTGTAGATCAATCCTCTGTCTGATGTGGGGTTGGTGAAGATATTTTCCCATTCTGTAGGTTGCTGCTTTGTTTTGTTGACTGTGCATAGTTAAAATGGCAGTCTTACCAAAAGCAATCTACAGATTCAATGCAATCTACAGATTCAATGCAATCTACAGATTCAATACAATGCCCATAAAAATCCCAGTGAATTTCTTTATAGACCTCAAAAGAACAATACTCAACTTCATATGGAAAAACAAAAAACCCAGGATAGCCAAAACAATCCTGTTCAGTAAAGGAACTTATGGAGGCATCACAATCCCTGACTTCAAACTCTACTATAGAGCTACAGTAATAAAAACAGCCTGGTATTGGCATAAAAACAGACAGGAGGGCCAATGGAATTGAATCGAAGATCCAGATATCAACCCACACACCTACAAACACCTGATTTTTGACAAAAAAGCTAAAAATATAAAATGGAAAAAAGAATATTCAACAAATTGCTGGTATAACATCTGGCCCTCACTGCTTAAGAACTGTTCCTGGGATGTTGACTGGCTGATAACTTAACCAGCAACCATCTCTTGGCTCAAATTTGCCTTTAGTTAGTGAGACACAGGCAGTCGCTGGGATGTATGAGTGACAGCCTATAAAGAACTGGGGGACACAAGATTGGGGAGTGTTGACCAGGACTACCAGCAAGCTGAAGTTTGAGTGCTAGTTAATTGGCTACACATGGCTGTGACAGAGTGAAGCTCTTCAGCTGAAGGGACTCGATGTACAAAGGTCCCAAGATAAAAGATAATTCAATAACTCGCAGCGATTTATGAGGAACTTTTTTGGGGGGGAGGGAGGGTTAAAGGACAAAGAGGAGACTCGCTAGAGAAGGTCAGGAAGTCACGCATACTTAAGTGCAAGGGTCGTTTGTTCTTTGGTAGTGAAGTTGGGTTGACCATCAGCATTGCCATCTTGAACCATGGCCCATGGCTATTGTGATGACATGCTGGAGACCCTCACAAAAGGAAGGATACTAATGTCCCCCCCCCCCCGCCATGGATGGGGAGGAGAGGCTTCAGGAGAAAATATAGTGCTGTATTTGTGAGAGGAAGAGGAAAATATCTGTAAAAATGTGAACCCTACCAGGCTGTCACGGGAAGCATGTGCTGCTTCTTCATCTGGCTGTGAATGAACCTCCTGTTCCTTCACTTTCAGAAAATACATGCTAAAGGTGGCTAGGAAGCTGCACATGTGTGTGCCTGAAGCCAGCTTCTGCTGATTAAAGCTCTCCTCGGGGCTGTGGTGTTGCACCTGTGGCTATGGTTGGCCTGGCCATGTATTTTCAGAGGACGTTTTAGGAGGGAGGTTTTTTTCTTCTTCTTATTTTTCCACCAGTCCAGCCTTGTGCTATAATATTTGTCTTGGCCACTCTCCTTTTCTTCACTAGTTGGGGAGAGCTGTATTCCTGCGGTCATTTTACCCCCTCCATTAGAGAAATAAAAAGTAGAAATGCCAGGACTAAAATACAGTTTCCTAAAGATGTGACTCTCTTTTGGTGACATAAAAAAAAAAAAACCCAAGTCCACTTGTGACAGAATAGCCTCATTAAAAGCCTAAATGTGCACTGGCTGCCCTGACGATGGTGGAGCAACGACGGATCCCCTTTGTGGGAAGAGAATCACACTAGGAATACAAGTTTTGTACTTCTCTTTGGAAAGTAAAATTCATTTTCCAACAGTACTGCAGATTGTGAATTATTAATAACCTCTCCAGGGCATTTCACTGGTGTAATCCAGTCTTGCCCTCTGCAAATTAATTTTGATTCTTCAAATACAGAAGGAACTTGGCATCCAGACTAATTCTTATTTGTTGCACCCCGTCATAATTCCTCAACCCCAAATTCAAAGTAACTCATTGAATTTTATTGGGGGGGGGGAATTTCTTTATTGAATGTCCTCCTATTATTCACTCCTACTCCCTTCATTTTGCATCTTAAAATTATGCCGAAGAAATCTAGGGCTTATTTCCAGAAGATAAGCTTTCATATATTTAAATCCAAATACTTAAATGTTCCTACAGTGGTAACTTTCTGAATTTCTCCCCTTTTCCTGTCCGTCTAAAGTGTTCTTCTGCCCTTTTGTGCAAGATTGCACAGGTTAGCCATAGTTTTGGAGTTCAAAGTCAGGTCTTTTTAGTTTAGGATTTATTCTTTAACACAAAAGAGTAATAAATCGAGATGACTTGCAGTTATGAAGAAGTCCCTTCGAAGCTAACTATTTGGAGAATCACATTTCTATAAAAAGCATTAGTCTGAAGACCAGATTTTTTGACAGCCATTTCACACTCTTTTCCTGGATTCTGTTAGTTATCTAATAAAACTGGATGCTATTTTCATTAGAATTATGTTTTTTTCATATTCTACAATGGTGCAAGGCACTTGATTTCTTCCGAGTACGTGCACCTTCTCTGTCTCAGTCTTGGTTCTTCATGCAAACCTTAGTTATTGAATCTGAAGATTTTCATGTGCACGTTTGAGCTACTTCCTCCTTCAAATAACCCATTAGAAGAAAAGTTGGTCAGACAAACACAAAGGAGGAAAAACCTCTACAAATTTGTTTCCAGTCACTATTATTGACATTGATATTACTCTATTACTTATTAATTTTGGTTAATATACAACTCAGTGAAAGTTGGTTTATATTGCAGCTACAAATAATTACCAAATCTTAGTCATTCCTAGTAATGAAGGAATAAATTTGTAATTTGTGTGGATCAGTTCTGCCGTCAGGCTACTTCAGTTGCATTTGTGGGGTAGAAAGGAGGGCCAGCAATCCCTTTCCCTCCATTTGTATATATTCATGAATAGACTCTTCTATAACAAAAGACAATACAACAACAGAAAAACAAAACAAATTTGTTTGGTGTTAGTTTTCTATTACTTTTGGAGTTTGGGGAGGAGAGAAACACTTGGGGGTGTACCAGGAATCCCCCCCCTTTTCTGCTTAGATTAGATGAGCATTGGTCGTCTTTAGACATGATTGAATGGAGACCCTTACAGAAAACCATGACTGATCAAAATGCAGATAACAGGTGATCATGTGGTACCCAGCCCCAACTGATAACGAAATTGCTACATCAAGACTTGAGGAACATCTGAGAAGAAGAGGCAGAGAGATTGTAAGAGCCAGAGGGACAGGAGGATGTCTGCTGTGAGGCTGCATCTTCTGGAAATGTCAGGGAAGTGATACCCTTGAAGTTCACCAACATGGCTGCCTTATACATGACTTTAACGAGAGTACCACCCACAGATGTGCTAGCATGAGACTTCAACTCTAGACAAAGCTTTCAGGCAGACTGCAGCATTCTCTCCTTCTGGGTATGGGGATGGCAATGGCAGCCTTTTGTTGTGGAGGGTAGGTTTATGATCTGCTGAAGACAAGATAGGACAAATAATCTCTTTATGGCCAGACTCAAGATGGAAAGGCAGGGAAAACTAGAGTAACATGTCTAGGCTTCATGCCTGGATTTTGGGGGGAAAGAGACTCTGATTCTCTGATTCTCTGGGGAGAGAGAATTCTGTATCTGCAGTCTGTCTCTAGGGAGTAAAGTAGAGCAGGAAACAGATCAGGGTCAGGTCAGAGAGATAGTTTAAATCTGAGGCTGCTCCTTAGGCCTCCACTTCTGGGTATTGTTTCCTGAGCTCCACAATCTCAAACTATTTCCCTTATTTTTATGTGTGTAGGTGTTTTGCCTGCATGTCTATGTGTGTTCCCTCAGAGGACAGAAGAGGACATTGGATCCCCTGGGATTGGGGTTACAGATGGTTGTGAGCTAGCATGTGGGTGCAGGAAATTAAACTGGGACCTCTGAAAGAGTATCCAGTGCTCTTAATTGCTGAACCATCTTTCCAATCCCGAAGCCCCAACATTGTAAATGCAAGGCCAGGAGGAAGGAGAAATCCCAGTCTGGGATACACTTTTTTGATGTCAAAGGGAGGAAAAGAATATACTGCTAACTCAAAAATGGTAGTTCTCCAAAATGCTGCTCAAATGTAAATATGTCCCATCTCTTCACATACTACAGACCAAGGCAAGTCACATGACCAGTAGTTCATCAGTGAGATAAGGCTTCACCCTTCTGAAGGAATGTTCTAGAAGAAGCCTTAACAGAAAATGGCAGAGCCTAATGAAAAACATCCAGACAATTATTTTTCGGTTTCCAAAAGTTTTCACATCTTTCTGTGATAATCCTCATTACAACCAAGAGGCAAGGGGGGCGTTCTGTTGATCAAATGCCGTTCTAGGAGATGGCTTGTCTTGTGATTGCCGGTGAGTGGCAGGTGAAGACTTCATTGCAAAGCATCCGAAGCCTAACTTTTATTTCTGACAATGACGGTGATGACGATGACAAAGAGCACTTGCCGAGCAGACACTGTGTGAGCAATTCCCTGTCCTATGGGGCAAGACCATTCGTTTTTACTGCTTTATTAGATAAGCTTCAAAATCTCAATGGCTTATCACAACCAAAGCCCATTTCTCAATCCCAACATAGTCCAGTGTGGGCTGGGCGACGTGCCAAGTCACTTCTTTCCTCCAAGTGGGAGGCAAGGCTGTTCCCATTGTGTAGCTAAAACATCTGGCGTGACCTCCAAGGCTGCCATTGCAAAGGGTTTCTGCATGTGTGTGAGGGGGGGGGGTGGTGGGGTTGGGTGGGGAATGAACCATGTGGTGAATGTTTTTAAGCCAGGGATAGGAATTGGTTCACATCCCTTTGCCTACATCCTGCTGGCTTTTACTAGTCGCAGATAGGTGTGTTCTTAAACTCAATAGACAGAGCAGAAGACCATCAGTGAGCACCAATCCTTCCTTTCACCATCTCAACCTCAAAATTACTATTAGCTCTCTTTTTTATTTGTCAGCTATGCATTGTGTAGATGTCCGTGTTCAAGTGGACCTGCATGTGCCATAATACATGTATGGAATCAACCACAGTACTGGTCCTTGCTTTCCCCTGTTTCAGACAGACTCTCTGGTGTATGTGCTGTGCAGACCGGGATGGCTCACCTGTGAGCTTCCTGGGATTTTCCTGTCTCTTCTTCCTGTGTGGCCACAGAACACTGGGATTCAAGGCTGATTTTAAAGGACCTAGCTTTTCACATGTGTTCTCGGGATTTGAACTCTAATCCTCAGGCTTTTGCAGAACACATCTTCCTGCTAATCCATTTCTTCAGCTCTATTTCATTTTCATATAGAAGGAAACCCAGGTTGAGAAAACTTAACTCTCATTACCCCGGGGTCATATGGCAGTGAGGTAGATGCCATTTAAGGCTAGACAGTCAGCCTGCAGGACATATGCGTGTGCAGCAACATCACTGTGCTTCATCTCAGCATTCATCACAATTAGCCAGATGATGAATATATCGAACATGCCGGTATCCTGACAACATTTATCAATTTTGTCAAAAAAGCATAAAACTTTTTTTAAATTAAAGGGCTGGAACCTTGGTACACCAGAAAACAGCATGATCACAACACTATTTAAAAACATAAAATAAATTGCTGCTGCAGGATTATCAGTAATTATGAGTTTTTTCCTCTCCTCTAAGTTTGAAGCCCAAGGTGACCATAAGAATAGGGACAGTGGATTCCTCAGAGGAAATGAGGGTGCTAGAATTCCCTACCCGAATTGTGCCTTGTGCCACCTGCCTCTCACATCTTGCTATAGAGAGGACTAAAGGCATGGGCTATCTCAGGAAGACTGTGGTTAAGTTTCTGCATAGCAGAGACTTGGAGCTCAGATTGAAAAAATAAGCAATTACAAAGAATGTTGTCTTTCTTGTGCTCTCTAATCTGTAGCCTGTCATGAAATGTGACTGTATGAAGACTCATTTGCTTATGGACTGTCGCCTGGGTGGTGGCCGAATTCATCACTTTTTTGATTCATTTCCTTTCTTTCCCCAGCACCTCCTTTATGTCCTCTGTGTCTCCCCACCGATCACCGATCATTTCAGCTGAAGATTTTTACAAAAGGAGCATAGAATCTGTGGGCTTGGAGCTTTAAGTTTAACATTCTCAATAAAATTTATGCTGCCACTTTCAGAAGTTCCTTTCTTTTTAAAAAAATAAGTTATTTCATTGTTTGTATGTGGGTGTTTTGCTAGCATATATGTCTGTGTACACGTGTGTGTGCCTGATACCCACAGAGCCCAGAATAGGGTACTGGGTCTCCTGGAACTGGAGTTACAGATGGCTGTGAATCATTTTGTCGGCACTAGAAATTGTACTCCAGTTCTCTGGAAGGGAAGCCAGTGCCCTTAACTATGGAACCATCTTCCTAGCTTTATTTTGAATTTTTTTGTTTTAAATAAAGGAACTAGAAAAAATAGGAATAAAAGAGTTATGGTTTTTCACTGCCTTTCAATAGTGTAGCGCAAATCTGAGCTTTACTCTAAACAGTTGCTATCCTGTAACGTGTGAGATTGCATGCTTGGAGTGCCATGGCTCAGCTCAACAATGTGACTCTATCCCAATGTCTGCAGACCCTCCACGGACAGAACTTCAGACAGCACAGTAGGAAATCAGGGAGGAGGTAAAGAAGTTGGTCCGAAGAGATTGGACTAGTTATTTAAAAAGTGGAGGTTTGAGCATTGTTCAGCAAGTATCATTCCACTGTCTTCTGATCTATGCCCAATGAAACCAGGCTAGCATGGTGCAGGAGAAAAGCTGTCACAGAAGTGTAGGTGTGAGTTAGCAGGCTGTTTCATAGTAGGTCTACAGGACATGGGGGGGGCAGAGGGCAAACAGTGGGCAGTGACAGCACTGACTATAATACAGGCTTGACAATAGTCTTGCAATATTGTAACCATCAACCTTGACAGCCCCTTCACTGATGATGAGAATTTGACTCTTCTACCTAGGCAGTTGAACTAAAAAAGGGCAAAGTGACAATGGTAGCAACAAAATCAGATGGCTTGGTATTTATTACGCGTAGGGATTCCCAAAGGTACAGGGAAAGAACTTCCTGAGGTGTGTGGTAAGTGTGCACACACACACACGTGTGTGTGTGTGTGTGTGTGTGTGTGTGTGTGTGTGTGTGTATAAGAACTCCTTCAAAATGACTGGGGTTGAAGCCAGAGGATGATTTCGAGTCCATTATTATTTTCCTATTGTATTTCTTGCTTGCATGACTGAGGAATCTGTAACTAGAGGTTCTCTCCTACCCAACAGTTCCCGAATAACCACTCTGTGGCTTAATATTAATTATAACTGCTTGGTCAATGGCTCAGGCTTACATTTAAATTAACCCATTTCTATTACTTTATATCTTACCATGAGGCTTGTGGCTCGTTAATTCACATCTTGCTTCCTCAGCATCTGGCATCTCCCTCAACTTAGCCTTCTTTCTCCCTGTCTTCATTTTGGCTTTCCCACCTATCTATATTCTGCCCTACCATAAGCCAAAGCAGATTTATTCATCAACCAATAAAAGCAGCACATATTTGTAGTGTTCAGAAGGACATCCCACATCAGGAATCCCATCATATCAGTGTTAAGCCATTTGCTCCAAGCAGTGTGTATATCCGTCTTGTCCTTCGTTGTGCAGCTGAACATAAGGAAAATGGTCCTCTCTGTTTCCATTCTACTCAGTGCAAGTCTCAAGCAGCACTGACCTTCAGCTTCCCCACCGTGCACTGCAGGCGTTTATATCTATCTTTAGCTATGTCCTCTTCTCTTCCCTGCTGAGTTGTTTTGAAAGGCATGAGTGTATTAGCAAGGCCCCTTTGTATTCAGATTGTCATCTGGAGGGATCTCTATCTCTTTCCCCATCTCTTTTTTTAAATCAGCTTGAGACTTGTTTTCTTCTTAGTACATAAATATTAATCTTACAATGTAGAAGATTTGAAGATTGATTCATCAGGGAGCAAAGTATTCTCTTAACTCCATGACCCAAGTATAATTCATGTCAATACTTTCATATCATTCTATCCCCTTTCCTGAACATTGGTATGCAATATTTGGTATACAATATTATGTGTGTATATATGAGTATATTGATGTCTATAAGCACACTCCTGTCATTGCATGGCATTTTGTAAGCTCTTTTCACTTATAAATGTCCTGCTTCCCACATATCATTTATTCTCGCAGACTTTATTATTTATCACTATGGAGTATTTTAATGTCATTTACACATCCTGTGAGTTTGCATTCTAAAGTGGAGATGGTACCATGCCCCCCACATGTAAGAACATTGATTTCCTAGCTTTTTAAATCAGCACACTTAAAATTTCTGCTAATTGCCTATATAAAATAATGTCTTCTTGCGATAGTTTGTTAATTTTTTATTGCTGATAAGACTGAACTTTTTGTGCACATTTGTATTATTTTTCTTTCATGCGTATTTGTGCCTTGATATGCACTTGAAACTGTCTGACTGTGATTTAGCTTTTCATTTTCTCTGTCAAAAGCCTCAGACATTATATTCATGCTGATATCATACCGAAGAATCTGGAAACCTGCTTTCTGAAAGCTTCCCTTGCCCTTCCAGATGTGATCCCTGCACAGCCACACAATTACATGTCCTTGAATTGTACCTTGCTTCCAATACTTAATTGTTCATATTAGAGCCACTTACCCTCATCCATTCAATGCCCCAATTACCGTGGGATTGAAATCTTTTCTTTTTTAAGGATGCTACAAGACTGATCAAAAGAGAGGAGGTTGGATGTGGGCCATAGGCTACAGCTCAGTAGAGTATGGGAAAGGCCACACCCTGTGGCCCTTTGGATCTGTAATAGTCTACAAGGAGTCCTAAAGATGCACGGCGGGAGACCAGCAGAGGCAGCCCTTTGTTGCTTGGATGTGGTACCATGCTGTAGGGACATCTAATCAGACATTAGGGTCATATTCAGGAGAAGACGACACAAGTTTGGAGCTCGGGCTGTGCTGGAAGGGTTAAGGGGGGGGGTAGTGAGGGAAGAAAGGATTCAACACCAATGCCTGTTGGAAACAGGGCTAAAACTGGGGCTGGTAGCCAGGGATTTGGGGGCAAAAATCCTTCCTATCTAAGCAGGAGGTCAAGGTAGAAGTGCTGAAGGAGCAATGATGGGGATGAAACTGGGTATGGGAGGGGCCACTGCAGAGAGCAGGAAGTCATCCAGAACAGACTTCCTCATGCCCTCCTTGGTCCTTGGTTCTTTACAGCCTGGCTTTCTCCTACAGAACTGCATGAACGTGTCCCTTACACTGTACCGTTGAGCCTGTTTCCAAATTAAGTAGGTACATTTCGGTTTATAGTTTTCTTCTATATCTGATGTCATTGATTGTTCTTTTATGTGGACATGTTTTCCACGGTTTCATGTCACTCTGTCACTTCTTATTCTTCCGGAGCCAACACCTACCGTTGACTTTTCTCTCTGATGATGCTCCCAAAGGTTTAGTGTTTGCTCATTGATACCGTCTAAGGGTGGGGCTTCTGTGTGTTGCTAGCTCTAGATTTCCCCTTAAACTGGAGATCTGGATATCTAGCTGCCCACAGAAAAACTGCTTGATGCCTCTCTGCTGCTCAAGCCGACAGTAAAGCCGAACAAACAGTTGTTTTATGGATCAGTGCCTAGAACACAGCTCATCATTTCTGCTTGGTCCAATCTGCTTCTCTTCCTGCTCTAGCTTTTCTCTACACGACATGGTGATGGTTTCCTTCGAGCATGAGGAAGTGAGTTCTTTTGTGCTTGACAAAGTCTCCTCTATTTTATCAGAAAAAAGAAAGGGGGAGTGTTTGTATGGTACAGGTCCCCCCCCCCGCCAGGGTTAGGGGTTGTTCTTGTAAATGGAGGTCAGAGGACAACCCCACCCAGTGTTATCCTCAGGAACGCTATTTACCTACACAGTGCCGGGGTTGCAAGCGAACTATAAGTGTATGCTGCCATGCCTGGCAAGTTCACGTGAATTTTGGGACTTGAACTCAGGTCCCTAGATCCTCGTGCTTATAGGGTTAGAGTGTATTGACTGGGTCACTCCTTCTGCCCTGTAAGGCATAGTTTTGATTAAGTGGGATCAATCTCCTTTCTCATTGCTGTCTACACCCTGCTCTGCCTTGTGTGTGTGAGAAGCCTAGCTTCCAAGGCTAGAGCCAATGCATTATTTGCATAGTTCATTGTTTCTCAAGCCTTAGATTGGGAGGTGTTCTTCTGAAAGGGTTCCTGTCTGCCCCTGCACCACAGTGATGGCTCCTGTCTGTGAGATTCTAGCATAAAGGGATGGCTTAGAATCTGGGGCCTCAGAAGCTTCCAGGTATTTATGAGAAAATGGCTCTCACAGCATACTTTGATAAACACTGCTACAGTGTATTGACGCTACCGGCTGCTTTTGCCTTTGTCTTTAGCCATTAGTCATCTCTACCCCCCAAAAGCCCATTTAATCAGCATGCCAGCGTATTCTGCCGCTCTCATCTGTGAGACTGTGGATGTAGGTTCACAGGCGACTACATATGTGTTCATGAGCCGAGCTGCACCTTTATTTTTATTTATTTATTTATTTATTTATTTATTTATTTATTTATTTATTTATTTTTTGGTTTTTCGAGACAGAGTTTCTCTGCAGCTTTTAGAGCCTGTCCTGGAGCTAGCTTGTAGGCTACTTTGCAGGGAAATTATGTGCAGACTTTGAACAAAGTGACTTGGACAGATGAATCCATGCATGTTTTTCTAGGAAGATGGAACGTTTTTCTTTTAATGATTGGATATGCTGTTTGTGTTTTGAGAGCAAGAAATGTTTGTCTTACAATTTCATTATGAAATATCAAACCAGAGACATGGAAGTTTTTCTTCTAGCTAAATGTTTTCAATTGAAGGCAAAGACATCTTCCTTAGAAAATGTGTGTGATTAGTTTTATCGGTATTGGTTGCTTTCTCATTGTGCTTCTGAGGGCAATGTTACCTATCATTGGTGCCATGGCCAGGATACTGTTTAAGTCTTCCTCATTCCAAAGGTCAGGGCTAAAAGCTTTTCCTCTTTGCCAGAGGTAGAATGTGTATCAAAAAAAGGAATTATTTATGACTCATTGTATTTTTGTGGGTTATACAGCCAAGAAATTTACATGTGCTTAATAGCTTCATTTTAATAACCGCGTCGAGGCAAGCAATACTCATAAACTTTACATAACCTCAGAAATGACAACACAGTGAGCCATTAATCGGCCTGGAGGATTTTAATGTTTCTTTTCGTTTGCTTCTGTTTCCTTCCCCCCAGTGTAAGATGACTTTCTTCATGGCCACTTTTTATGACTTGGGAGAAATTTAAATGACGATTGGTCACTTTTGCTATCTGGTCATTATTAATAATTCTGGGTTTCAACCAGGATCTTGGAAAATGTTGCATGGGACAAGACTATCGTCTGTTTTCTGCCTCCAGCGAAGCCTTTTAAAGGGTCAGCAGCAGGAGGGGACTGCAGGGGATAAATGTGCTGTGGCATAGATTAGTGAGATTTCCCATTCATTACAGGATTTCCCATTAGGGACAATTTGGGCACTGTCGAACGGAAGGTTGAACATGCCTGTTGTTTGAGCCATGCAATTAGGAGCTGGGCAGGGACTGTGAGGATGAAACTCCAGCCAAGGGAATTCTTAGAAAAGTTGAGTGTTTGAGAGAACAAGATTTGCAATACAATAAAATAGTTTGACTCTGCTACTTTCTAGCTATCTAACTTGGCACATTGCCTAACAGCACTGTACGTCTATGGAGTGGGGGATTAGCATTCTCACATATAGTCAATGAGAAGAGCGTAATTTGTTCATAGTTTAGAGTTATTGGGAGGATCCACAGCACCTAGCAACTAGCACTTTCATTCATTTATTCATTCAGTAGATTGCTAGGGGCTAGAGGTAGAATGATTGGGCATGAAAAACTCGAGTCCCCAGTGTCATGAGAGTTACATTCTGGACGAGGGAAGGTAGAGAGACACAGTCATTCTCATTAGACTTTGTGATTCGTGTTGTACAAAGAATAAAGCAAGATGATAGAAGAGAAAGTGACCACAACAGGGAGGTCAACAGACTGTGGGGAGAGAAGGTGAAACCAAACTTTGGAATGTTGAGGCCATGTGGGGTCAGGGTACCACAGAGAAGGTGATTGAGACCAGAGTTCTGCTTAGTTCCCGCAAGACCCCGCGAAACAGATGGGTTGGGGTCTGTGTTTTCCAAATAAGGAAATTTAAGTTTAGAAGCTCGAGTATGTTGCCCAGTCCTTGTGAGCAGCAGGTTGGCAGGGCTGGGATTAGAGCTCCAGTGCTCAAGGCTGCTGCCATGACATGCCAGGCGCAGTGTGTCTTGCAAGAGATGAGGCTTAAGGACCACCCAGCTGGCACAGTCATGCTAAGGCTGGAGAAAGAGGCACGGGGAAAAGATCCTGTGACTTGCTTAAGGTGGGGAGATGCCACTAGGAGGTAGGTCTCCTCCTGAGCGTACCATCCTTCCTGGATGCGTTTGTCAGACTGGCTTTCTGTAGGACTCCAAACGACCAAGACAGACTGGGCTTATTGCTCCACGTTCCAGCGACAGTGGGCTGAGAATTGAACTTTTAGAATGCATGAAGGTTTGGTGAAAGTCGCATAAAGTTAACAGGTTTTATTCTAGCAAATGTTTTTGTGTTTTTGTTTTCTCTTGAGTGCGTATATGCACATTATAAAAATAAATTGAATCAGCACTTTAAGGTCTCTTTAAGGAGAGCCTTTTCCACCTGAAAGGTGTCTCCCTGTCTCTCCTTTGATATTTCTTCCAGAACCATCGTTTACACTTTTTGGAATATTTTGTGAGTAGACAAGGATATATATGTACTATCCTTTCTTGTATAAGACACAGCATGCCATGTTGTGCACAGTATCTGCACCGTGTGTGTGTGTGTGTGTGTGTGTGTGTGTGTGTGTAGCGGGGGGTTCTTTCCTCTAGTGCTGGGGCTTGTGGTAGAATGGCCATGCCATCTGCTGTGTGTAGTTTCAGTTGACTGATACCTCCAAATGGTCCCCTGATATAAGAATCATCTTCAAGTTGGGTGACCAATGAACAGTCCCTTTCTCTATGAAGCTAGTCAGTGGGAGGGGTGCTTCCAGGAGGCAACCTCCACCTCTGTGCTGGCCGTCTTGAATTCCCTCATCTCTTGCCAGTATATGCATACCTGAGGCTGATGGCTCCAAAAATCTAGAAAATACAGGATATCCCTGATGATTTGAACTCTGGTTTAGAACCCTCCTCTGATACCTTCTGACTTTGTTTGAGTCCAGTTTTTGAATATGTATTTTCCTTAGTTATATACCATGGCATGCTGTCAAGCCTTGGTCTAGAGGGTGAGGAAGATGGAAAGGGGAAGGGAGAAATGAAGCAAGCAGAAAAAGAGGGGACAAGGTAGGGAAGTGCAACAAACACAGACTGCCAACTTAAAAAGTTGCATTTCTTTCTTTATTTTTAACATATATTCATTGTACCAGATAATAGGTTTCATTGTGACATGTTAATGATTCATATCATATACATTGACTCTATTCATTCCTAATATCCTTCTTTGTCCCTCCCTCCCTCTTCTCATTGGCCCTCTTCCTTTTCACAAATATTCTGTTTTTCATGTCTTATGTTAAAAAAAATAGACTCTGCACATGAGAGAAAAGGTTTTGTGCTGTCTCCCACCCACGTCAGGCTTATCTTGCATCATGTGATGATTTCCAGTTCTATCTAATTTTTTGAAAATGACATGTTTGTTTTCTTTGTGTTTGAATAATACTCCATCTTGCATGTACAACACATTTTTTTTTTCTGTTCACCTATTCTGCCATGATGATTACAACTGTGCAGGTACCTCTACAGCATGCCTACTTCAGCTCTTTGCACAGGAGGGGTAGGCTGCATAAAAGAGTTTAATGTCATCCCCTACTTTTGGGTGGGGGACTCTATACTGATTCCCATACTGGCTGTACTGATTTGCCTTCCCAGAAACTGTGCACTATGGCCCCTACCCCACTTTCTCCTCCCTCTGCTCACATCCTTATTGGTCTCAAACATGTGTTCCTCCTGCCTCAACCTCCCAAATGTTGAGTTCATAGGCATACATTCCCAAACCTAGCTAGGAAACCCATTTTTTTTGGTTACTATTAGGAAACTTTTTTTTTTTTTTTGGTTTTTCGAGACAGGGTTTCTCTGTAGCTTTGGAGCCTGTCCTGGAACTAGCCCTTGTAGACCAGGCTGGTCTCGAACTCACAGAGATCCGCCTGCCTCTGCCTCCCAAATGCTGGGATTAAAGGCATGCGCCACCACCGCCCTGTCTTTTTTTGAGCTTACTTTTTTTTTTTTTTTTTTAAAAATTTTGATTCTTGAAAGAGACTTTGAACCACCAATTTCTAATTTGTGTGTGTATATGTTCTTTGTTAGCAAGGTCTTTGGGATCAGCTGCCTCATGGCTGCCTCATTTGCTCCCTTGCCTGTTGCCTGGGGAAGGTGATAATCCCCAAGGTGTCTCAGTTCCTGAGACAAGAACCTATTATAGAGAGTGGGGGTGCTCAAAGTCTGGGCTACTCAGTTTGCATTAATTAGAAAGACTTAAACAACATTATTTATGTGCATGTGTATATCCGTGTGTCTGTCTTATGTGTGCAGGTGCCTGTGGAGGCCAGAAGAGTACATAGGATCTTCTGTAGCCAGAGCTATAAGGGGTTGTGAGCTGCCTGACATGGGTGCTGGGAATTGGACAAGAGTAAGCACTCTTAACTGCTAAGCCAGTTCTCTAGCCCCAGAATGACTGTTTTCATGTGATATAAATTATTTTTGTAGTATATTAAAAAGGGGACCTGCTCATCTAAGGAAAAAACATTAAAAGTAAAACCTACTGATCTAGTTTAATTCTGCCTTTGACACATAAAGGAAGCACTTGAGGAGAGAAATCTGACTTATCCAAGGTCTTCCAAATGTTGAAACAGTGAGAGGGGTTTGAACTTTATAGACTTCTCAGTTAGTGCTCTCTGTATGTAGCACAATGAATTGGGTAAGAGCTTTCAACCAAAGCATAGTTCCCTATATCTCTAGCTTAAAATCAACCCAAACCTTTATCGAAATGTCTTCATTCCCTAAAAAAAATAATTTTCACATTTGCACTGGTACCATCTGGGAATAAATGTGTTGAAAGACTCTCAGCAAAGCTGTTCTCACCATACATACTTATTTCCATCTAGAAACTCAAGAAGGACTTGCCATATAGTGTGACTCAAGAGAAAACTGCAAAATGCATTTTCTGATTATGTTCCCCCGACTCCACCCACCTTCCTTCCAGAGAACTTGGAGAGAGCAAGAAGCACTGAGGTTGGGCTCCAGACCTTCAGAGCTGCTCCAGATGCTGATCGTACCACAGTAGTGGAGCCTTGGTCTGGTGTCTTATTCCTAAAGCAACCTCACTGACCTTACCTGTTCACCACAGAGGAAGCACACCTTTTATTTTTTTAAATTGTTTTTATTGAGCTATATATTTTCCCTGCTCCCCTCCCCTCCCATCCTCTCCTCTTCTCTTCTACTCTCTCCCATAGTCTCCCATGGTCCAATTTACTCAGGAGATCTTGTCTTTTTCTACTTCCCATGAACATTAGATCCCTGTACGTCTCTCTTAGGGTCCTCTTTGTTGTCTAGGTTCTCTGGGTTTGTGATTTGTAGGCTGTTTTTCTTTGCTTTATGTCTAAAAACCACTTATGAGTGAGTAATATGATATTTGTTTTTCTGGGTCTGTCTTACCTCATTCAATATAATGTTTTCTAGATCTATCCATTTGCCTGCAAATTTCAAGATGTCATTATGTTTTTCTGCTGTGTAGTACTCCATTGTGTAAATGTACCACATTTTCCTTATCCATTCTTCAGTTGAGGGGCATTTAGGTTGTTTCCATATTCTGGTTATGACAAACAGTGCTGCTATGAGCATAGTTGAGCACATGTCCTTGTGGCACGATTGAGCATCCTTTGGATATATACCCCAAAGTGGTATTGCTGGGTCTTGAGGAAGGTTGTTTCCTAATTTTCTGAGAAATCACCACACTGACATCCAAAGGGGTGGTACCAGCTTGCATTCCTACCAGCAATGCAGAAGTGTTCCCTTTTCCCCACAACCTCTTCAGCATAAGTTGTCATCAGTGTTTTTGATCTTGGCCATTCTTACAGGTGTAAGATGGGATCTCAGAGTTCTTTTGATTTGCACTTCTCTGATGGCTAAAGATGTTGAACATTTCCTTAAGCGTCATTCAGCCATTTTAAAATTCTCTGTTGAGAGTTCTCTTTTTATGTCTGTACCCCATTTTAATTGGATTATTATTATTATTATTATTATTATTATTTTTGATGACCAGTTTCCTGAGTTCTTTGTATATTTTGGAGATCAGACCTCTGTCTGATGTGGAGTTACTGAAGATCTTTTCCCATTCTGTAGGCTGTTGTTTTGTCTTGTTGACCATGTTCTTTGCTTTACAGAAGCTTTTCAGTTTCAGGAGGTCCCATTTATTAATTGTTTCTTTCAGTGTCTGGGAATCATGCTTTTTCTATAAGTACTATCAGATCTATAAAACCAGGCAACTTCCCTATTATACTGTAGGGAAGCCTACATGTAAAAAGCACATAGAAAATACACACACAAGGGGCAATGCTCAAAATACACGTGTAAGCCCAAGCAAACACAAAGGAAATGGATTGGAAATGGGAACATTACCTGATGTCTTAGTTCCTTTTTTATTGCTGAGATAAAACACTGTAACCAAGGCATATTTAAGGGAATGTGTTTAATTTGGCAGAGGGGTTCAGAGGTTTGAGGCCAGGATGGTAGAGCAAAGGGACATCTGAGAGCTCATATCTTGATCCACAGTCATGAGGCAGAGTGAAAGAGGCACACTGGGAATGGCATGAGTCTTTTGAAACTCAAAGCCTACCCCAAATGGTACCTCTCCAACAAGGCCATGGATCCTAATCCTTCCCAAACAGTTCAACTAGTTGGGGACCAAACATTCAAATTTATGAGCCTATGGGGACTGTTCTCATTCAAGCCACCACACATAAATTAGAACGTAGATGCTTCAGCCTCGAGTCATACTGGGGACAGTTCCCTTTACATAGTAGTAGCTCCCATGCAGACACAGTTCCCATAATACTCAGGCCAGATGATCCCTTTAGTTTCCAACAGTTACAACCACGTAAAGAACTTTGAAAAAAGTCCACTTGGCGGTGTTTAGTTACACCCTTCATATACACATGAATATTTGTATTTCTTTCAGGCAGCATTTGGGCAAGCTCTATATATTTCTTTTGCTTTTACCATCATGAACTGATATTTATGGCTCTTTGATCTTCATATGCCTAGTTCAGCAGCAAACTGAACTGAGCTATTGCTGAACTCAGACCTCCTTTGCACCACATGACAGGGAGGAAGGGAGCTACTCAGTACAGGCTTATTCCACTGTGACTGTACAGGTTTTCTTTGCCAAAGAACGTAGGAAGTTGTGGCTCTGAAACGTTATTTGGATGGGGTGATAAGAGACTTGCATTGGGAAGCAAGGAACAACAGAACTCTCTATCAAAGACTTGGCTCTTCATATGGGGCCTTCTGGAGTTTCCTTGCCTTGGAACCCCTCCCTATTCCAAATAGGATTTGGTAAAGAGATATGGAAAGTCACAGAGCTTGGATTGTTTGTTCTGGCTGCTTTCATTGATTACTTGTGGATGAAAAGTATGTAGAGTTTGGTTCAGAATCTAGTTTGAGTCTCCACAGGTGTGTGGGGAGGCCTAAGGAATCTCTGTGGGTGAAGGGTTTTCAGAGTCCGTCATTATTCTCATTGGGATTTAGTATTTCAAATGCATGCCTGCGTGAACATTCATACCTTTATCTCATTATCTGACTGCCGTGGGTGTGTTTGTGGAAGCATGCTGATCACTGGAGTGTAGTGGGAAACAGGTAGAGAAAGGGTCTCTAACTCAAGACCTTGTTCTGGAACTCCAAAGGACATACAAATGTCTCACTTGTGAGTCAGAACAGGATTTCTATCAGAGAAGCTGATAGGAAGGATGCTTATTGGAAGAAACATCCCTTTCCTATCAGTAGCAAGTATTATTGTGGAATAGACTGAGATCAGAGTGGAAGACAGTGAAAGACACAGCCATCACAACACTCAGGGAGCAGACTCTTTTATCCACTGGAGTAAGACCCCCAAATGACTTTTAATTCAAGAGATTTTTTTTTCTTCTAGAGTGTTTGTGGTTTCTCTGGGATTCATGTGAGGTTAAAACTCATATAGGAAGACAGGAAGATGTCCCGGGCCATTTGGGGGCTTGTCTTTCAACTGTAATAACCAACAAGAAGAAAGGCCAGTAGAACCTAGGTTTCCTTCCTGCATTCATTCATGTCTTAAATTCTGGTAGAGTCGTGTATGAGCACACATTCTCACTGCTATGGAGTCCGTGCACTTTTTCATTTTAGTCATAGACTCTTCTTTGCATTTCAGTTCCCATCACTCATGGGGATGTTCAGTCTTCATTGTCAACTTGATTTGATTGAGAATCACCATCGGCATACCTCTGGGTTTTCAGAAGACTCACTCTGAGTATGGATGGCGCCATCTTGAGCTGATGTTTCAGGCTGAACAAAAGGGAGAAAATGAGATAAGTGTCAGCAGTCATTGCTCTCTGCTGCCTGACTGTTGGCCCAATGGAATGCGCTGCCTTATAGTCTCACCTGCCTGACTTTCCTGTTGTCATCGATGGTACCCTTAACTTTCAAGCCAGATAAATGTTCCCTTCCTTAAGTTTCTCTTTTTGGTTACTGTCACATCAGTGAGAAACATAACTGGCAGACCCATTCATGCATATATTCTGTAATCTCTCAATCATTTAGCAAATATTTATTAGATTTCTACTACTTGCATGGACTATATCCTAATGGAATGGCAACTCACAGACTAATCTCTATACCTTTAAGACTTTAGAGAGTGCAGACAAAGTCCTCAAGTAGTTCCCCTCAAGCCTCTGCCATGGGTTTGTCAAGGAATGGGTGAGATATAGTGCCCTGCAACTCCTATCAAAGAAATTACCTCTCCTGACTCCCCAACTTGGGCTTCTTATATGGGCTAGAAGTGGGTTTAGCGATAGATCTCCTTCCTCCTCCTACATAGGACTTACGCTTGGCATAATGAAGCCTATTAGTTATCTGTATGTAAAGGAAGGTCTGGGCTGATCTAAAGTTATTATGGTACAAACACTTCAATGAAGCTCAAAGTTTGGAGAGCCTTCGTCCTGATGTCTGCTTCCCAGGCCATTTGGATGTGACCTTTGCCTTGAGGCTCCTTTTGTTGTCATGAGGATGTCCACAAGCAAACAGAGCAGGGACATGTGAGAAGGTGCCAGTGACAGACACAGGGGAGGGTGCCAACGCTGGCATCACAAAGGCTGGACTTTTAGTTAGTGTTGAAGTGAAACCGAGACAGTCCTCAGTATTGTCAAGGCCACAGCTGCTCTGGATAAGAAAAACTGCCCCTGTGTGTGGTGTAATCACCACACGTCCACACTTTCTGCTGGAGAAAGGGAACTCCACAGACATCATTCTCAGCCCTGTTTGGCTTCTAGATGTGTGAGAAATCCAAGCAGCTTAAGACTAGGGATGACCAAATATGGCCCATAAAATGGGATGACCTGATGAATATCCTCCTACAGGAATGGTTTGCCATATGTAGGGATTGTTATCGATGACAAGCAAGCTGTATATGGTAAGGTCCTTTAACCATGTACCCTCTTGTCTACTTTGAGTTGATTCCTCTCAGTTAGAGCCTGTGCATTTTTCTTTAGTACTCAGTTCTCAATACATATTTCTGAAATTTATCAGAAATACAGAAGTATTAATATAGTATTAATTAAAAAGGCTTAGGAAAGGTCAGAGAAAATAATGTCAATTGTTTTTACTTCAAATTAGTCCTATTGAACATTTTCTTTTAAAAACTGAGGGTTGCTTCAGTTTTACTGCCTGTCAAAGCAGATGAAATCTTAATGGGTGTTTTTTTTCTTTGAAGTTAACCTGGGCCATCAGCTGAGAGGTGAGCTGCCATAGCTGGAAGAGAAGGGACCTTGGATGAAGTGAAGCAGGGTTGAAACATCAGTTTGACATGGCTGGAGTATCAGCAAGGTCTCAGTTGGACATTTATTTCCAGATGAGCAGAAGCAAAAGTTGTGCTCCCCACTGGCCCCCTGCAGCTCCTGGTTCATCTCTGATTGAGTGTAGGCAGAGAGAACACAAAGGCCGGGTTAAAATGGAGGGAGCAGCCAAGGGCTGGAAACTTCTTTAAGCTGTCTTCTTGATGTTGTTTGGCATGGGTTCTGTGAGAGGGTAGGAGTACCTAATACCTACATGGTCTCTGTTTCCCAGTCATAGTAGATGAGGAGTCTAAAAAAATTCCTACCCATTAACTCAGTTACAAGTTGAAGAGAAGTTAAACTAAATGATATTCTTGGTTTATTACAAGTATCCAGACTTCAAAGGTAACACAGGTATTAAAAAAATATGTGGGCAAGAGACACAAAGATAAAAAAATATCAAAAGCAGAATGAAGGTTCAGCTCCCTTTATTCCAACTTCTGGTTCAGACTTCCTGCTTTAAGGAAACATTTCCATCAGCTCTTCAGCAGAGAGGCAAGAGTGCTCCACGCAGGGCTCTGAGTCATGAGGCGTCCTAGGGAGAGAGAAGAAGCCATGAGTCACCTGTCCCAACCTTTGCTTACATCTCCGTAGTCCAATTTGATTTCTGTTCCAAGAGGCGTGAGCCTTAGGGATTTTATTTCATCGTTGGCATCCAAATGCTTCATCTAAAAAATGCAGCCATATTCATTGAAGTCATGTTCTAGGTAGAATGAGAAGAAAAGAGCTGGGGATATTTGTTGGGGGGTTCTCACTCCTTCCCTACTGGATAGCAAGAATTCTGATATCCTGCCAAGTATTAGAAAGGGGGCTTCCTTGGGTGTAAAAGTGATTTATTGGGAAAACATAATTAAGTGGAAAAAAGTGTAGAGTGAGTCAGAAGGCTCTGTTCAGATCCCAGCTCTGTCCCTTTCTTAGGATGGGATCACAGGCAAGTTATTTGCCTTATTGAAATCCAAGCTCCTTCATCTTTAAAAGGGGCAGTAATCACCACCTTCTGTGTTGTGGTGGGAACTGATGCAAGCAGACATTTAGAATATGCCTGGAGCATTCTGCACAATGCTCTTTTGTGTGTGTGTGTGTGTGTGCCCGATGCTCTTGCTTGTTAACAAGGAGTCATGCAAGATAAGAAGGTGCAGATTAGCAGTCCCTGTGAAAGTGGTAGCCATGAACTCTTGGTCATCTCTCAAAGCTCCTTGTCTGCTTATTCTCTCCCCCTATATCTGAATTCTTTTCCTGGTGAAAGGATTCATAGTCATCCTGCCACAGAGCCTTACAGAGGCCATTTCTTCTGGAGGTCAGAAAGGCTGCTCTTCCTCTTCAGGTTGGGAAAAGGTCTGTGGAGAAAGCATTAGTTATTCTACACTTCTATTTCCGAAGGTAGAAAAAGAGAGCAGAGACCAAGGTCATTCTTCTAGATACCACAAAACTATCAGCCCCAAAGGAAGACTTCTATGGTCTCTGAGGACCTCTCCCCATCTTGTCAATCGTGCTTCCTCAAGGGTCTGTTTTAGTGTAGTGTTCAGGTCCCACAGAGTCATCTTGGATGCTGTAACAAAGCAACGGAGCTGGGGTGACTGCTTCCTTTTCCAGTCATTCTAGAAGATGGTGGAGAGGAGTCCTCAAGATGTAGATAAGTGGTGAAAGCCTTTGAGAGGAAATAGAGGCCGGGAATAAGACTTTGGGCCTGATTTATCAAAACTAAAGAAGAAATAGGAGTTTGCTAGGTTCTGAGATAACATGAAAACCCCCAGACCAGACTTAGTCAAAGCCTTCCCCTATCAAATAGACTTACTGCAAGTATATTATACAAAGGGACTTGAATACATCTGTTCTTACCCTCATAAAATGATTGCATGGCTGTTACCACTATTTCACATGCAAAGACACTGAAGTTTGAGGACGCTGAGCTACTTGCTCCAGTCCCAAGCTAGAAAGAGGTAAATTCAAGATTTAAATCAAGAGTATTTGATATGATACAGTTTGCATATTTGTTCTACAGAACATCCCAGAATTATACCACTTCATTTTTTTTTTTTGAAAAATCCTCATCTTATCTGAGCCTGTCCACAACTACCAAGTCTGAATAAAGGGTGGTTGGGATAAGATTCTCAAGATAGTATCAACAGAGACCCTTCTCCCTTAGTCCCCTCATAGATGTTCTAGAGTAGGGTCTTGGAGATGGCTAGAAAGATGGATCTAGATGGATCTAGCTAAAATTCAATGGTGGGATTTCCTTGCCTGTGGATGAAGGTGGGTGGAGGTGGGTGGAGGTAGATGGGGGTGGATGGAGGTGGGTGGGAGTGGGTGGAGGTGGGGGGGTGGATGGAGGTGGGTAGGGGTGGATGGAGGTGGGTGGAGGTAGGTGGGGGTGGATGGAGGTGGGTGGGGGTGGACGGAGGTGGGTAGGGGTGGGTGGGGGTGGGTGGAAGTGGGTGAAGGTGGATGGGGGTGGCTGGGTGTTGGTGGGGTGTCTCTGGAGGTGGGTGGGGGTGGGTGGAGGTGGATGGAGATGGGTGGAGGTGGGTGGGGTGGGTGGAGGTGAATGGGGGTGGATGGGGGTTGGTGGAGGTGGGTGGAGGTGGATAGAGGTGGGTGGAGGTGGGTGAGGAGTCACAGTGGGCAATAGTTTCGTCCTGATGGTGTCATATGCAAGCTTGCTCATTCGCCGTTCCACTGTCTGCAGTTACTTGTGTCGCTGCTGCTCACTGGGTTCCAAACCTCTTTTCCAACTATTCCAGCAGCAAAACTTCCTCCTTGCTTTGACTTTAGAACAGCCTCCCTGGGAGGAGTGTACCTGTTTAACTTCCTTGAGCCCCGTTCCCTAAGTGAGCCAATTAAGAGTCTGAGCTTGGACACTGCTGCTTGTTTCTAGAGTGTAGGATTCTTGAGGCAGTGTTTTCTCGTCTCCTCTTCTATCCCTATTCACTGACATGAATGGCCATCCAAATATTAGAGTGTGAGGACCAGAAGATAAGGTAGAGGGTAAGTTCTGCAGGAAAAAAGCAATTTGAGTCGGAGGATGAGACAGGACGGTATGATTAAAGCAGCCAGTACCTACCCTTCAGTGTTGGTAGGAATAATAGAAACCCCCATAGCTCTTCCAAAAGGGGATACTGAACACGAGGCGTTGCTTAGCCCTATCTTAGAAAGGAGGCACTGCCGAGAATGGTGACAGAGAGTGTGAGGTAACACCGTTATATGCACATAGCAGTGGGTAAAGCTAGAAGGTCAAAGGACACCACCGTGGAGCTGGGACTCAAACCTTTGAGGAGGGGTGTGATGGTTTGAATAGGTATGGCCCCCATACACGCATGTGTTTGAACGCTTGGCCCATAGAGAGTGGCGCCACTAGGAAGTGTGACTTTGTTGGCGTAGGTGTAGACTTGCTGGAGGAAGGAAGTGTGTCTCTCTGGAGGTGGACTCTGGGATTTCATATGCACAAAAGCTAGGCCTAGTGTGACAGTCTCCTTCTGCTGCCCACAGATCAAGATGTAGAACTCTCAGCTCCTTCTCCAGTACCATGACTGCCTGCATGCCTCCATGGCATTAATGGACTAAACGACCGAAACTTAAGCCAGTCCCAATGAATTATTTTTCCTTTGTAAGAGTTGCCATGGGCATGGCGTCTCTTCGCAGCAATAGAAACCCTAAGACAGGGGCTCTCCAATCAGTGGGTGCTCAGAAGTCTCAGTAGCCAAGAAAGAGCCTGGCAGGGTCTGTTGTCATAGGCTGTGCAGGTCTAGGCTTTGGAGGAGAGTGGGACAGCTGTCACTTTCATGTTGAGGGACTATTGCTGGGGTGATGGGAATGAGAAGGAAAGGGAGGAGCTGCTGATTCCTTCACTTTCTTCTACCTTGGAGTTTCCGTCTAGTATTCTCTATTGATGGAGTTGATTATAGAACCACTTGGCAGAGGCAAAATGTGGTTTGCAGAGCCTTAGCCCCTGAACCACAAAGAAGGCTGAGAGACAATATCTTAAAAGTTGGTTTATAGGGTGAATAATTAAGTACAGTTGCCAGTGTCAATAAATCATTAAATAGAGCTTCAAACCTCATGCTTGAAGAGAATCGCAATAGACTGTCTTTAGTGAAGTGTTTCTTGATTCTGCCTGTCTGTGGCACTTTTACTGTTGTCTTTATGGTGGGGACAGTGTTGTTGTGTGTGTTTGTGTGTTCACACCTCTGTGTGTGCACTTACGTGTGTGTCTTTAAGGATTAGAATGAGGGCTCTCTTCACATCTGAAGACATCTACCCCACCTCATTGGGAGTAAATACTATAGCTCTCCTCGGAGTTGTTAATGAGGCTCCAAAATAAATGTTTTCCTTCGGATTACACCTTGTAATTTATGATGCAGTCCCAGAAAGGAAACCATACTGGATTTGGGATATGGGCAAAGAAGAGGGCGTGCTCAAAGAAACCTACCCACAGTAGGAGTTGGAGCAGAAACAAGAACAAACCTCATTGCCGGTAAGCCTGTTGAAGCTTCATGTCTCGAAGTCTTAGAAGCAAGCTAATGGCTTACATTTTTTCTCAGCTGCGCATGCAGTTCCAGGAAGGCAGGCTGCTCTTGGCCCAGAAAGCTTAGTAACTGAACTTTACACAACACCTGGGAACATCAGACACCATGTGCGGGGAAGTGATGATGAGGCCATTTGCAGGTTGAAGTTAGCGCCTGGAAACAGTTCATCATCCGCTCAGCCTGGAGAGCTGCTGGGAGCTAAATGGATGGTGATTGTGCAGGGGAGTTAAATGGGAGCCGAGTAAACAGCACGTGAAAGGCCTCATGATTATTGGATGAATTAGAATCACGTTGTAACTCTGTGTTTCTTGCCTGGGTCCCTTCAGCCCAGGTTATGTTGGATCTCCGGAACCAAGTGGGAAACTGCAAGGGCAGGGTTTCGCGTCCACCTCCGAGCACAGAAATAGGTAAAGTGCTAATCTGAGAAGGAGCAGTGTCCGCTGGCAGTGCAGCCTTCCATACACAAAATTTCCAGGATAAGGAGGAGCTACAATATCGTAGATGTTTTCCAAGGGCTTGGCTGTTGGTCTCATTTTCCGCAGGATTACTGCTAGCAGCACTGAAGGGTTAATATGGTTTTATGAATACTTATGCCCATTTATCAGATATGTAATAAGGTGTGCACCCGGGTATTCAGTGAAGTTATTAAACCTACTTTCTACTCCTTACTGTGCTTCTGGATTTTAAAGGTGAGACTGATTCTTCTGCTATTGCTAATGCATCTTAATGAGCATCCCTATCTATGCTGCCTGACAGCACCAAAGCCAAAAAGAGAGAGGAATTAGATACATTCCCCACAATCAAAGAGTTCAAAACCTATAGAAAAAAAGGTATGTAGAAACTCGTGTTTGGAGAAAATGGCCCAACTCTGATGACTGTGTGTGGTCTCTTTCTGGAAGGCCTTAAACAGCGAAGGGAATACCAGGCCTTTAGATGAGGCTATAGAAAGTACTGAAGGCAGAGAGGCTGTGTGAGCATGTGTGACTTCAGGCAGGGACTAGGGGAGAAGGGGTTTAGCGTGTGCTGGCTACTCAGCCTTAGAAATCACAGACTTGCTCTTAAGGCAGGCTGCACTGCCTCCAACTCCTGACTTGTATACATAATACATGATATTGAGTTAGTGACAGAGGCTCTGTTAGACATCATTAATTAAATGTGAATTCGTGTCAAATCGACATCTCCTTGCTGCTAAATGACAATCCATTTTCCCCTGGAACGGATGGTTGCAGGCTGGAGTTACAGCTCTGGAGCAGCGTGTTTGCCTAGTGCTACCAGAAGAGGTGAAATAGACTTTTGAAGCACACGTATGAAACCCATTGGTTTCAATGCTGCTTGAAGGAGCAGGAGCAGAAGTGATGCGTGGGTTTTGGTCTGGGAACTGAGCAGGTGGGCTTCCTCTGTGCCTGTGGTGGGGCCTAATGGGCCCCTCCTCACTCTTGACAAACAAGCTTTCAGGATCTACTGCAAAGAGAAACAGGGTGGCCCCTGGCTATAAAAGGTCCCTTGAAAGATTTAAATGTGTTCCCTTGTAGAAGATGAAGGCTGGCAGGACACTGGAGGCCACAGAGGAAACAGCTGTGTGCTTCCAAGATTGAATACATCTTGAGGTTATTTGGGGGACCATCTATAGCTTCGTAAGAGGAAATAAAGAGACTGTTAATTAAGGGAATTAATACAGTCTTCTATCCTGTAACAGAATGTTAAATCTCAGTGAACATATCTGACTGGGATTCTGTGGAATCTCTGGTTCTTAGGGGTCTGTGTTCGCTTCTCCTCAGTAAGACACATCGAGCCTATAAGTTTGGGATCCTTGAGAAGATAATAAGAAGGTGAACTCCCAAAAAAGATATAGTAATCCTCCTGGATATTGGAAGTAGACACGATCGCCAGGCAAAATTGGGAACTTGAGGGTTGGGCAAGACTGGGCCAAGGGAAGATGGGGAGAGAAAAGTGTGAAGGGGAGAGCGGGGGGAGCTCGGAGGAATGGGGTGCTTGGGATATAGGAAGGGTGGATATGAGAGCAGGGAAGCATATATCTTAATTTAAGGAGCTACCTGAGGGTTGTCAAGAGACTTGACCCTAGAGGGGTTCCCAGGTTTCCAGGGAGACGCCCCCAGTTGGTTCCTTGGGCAGCTGAGGAGAGGGAGCCTGAAAAGGCCAGTTCCTATAGCCATACTGATGAATTTCTTGCATATCACCATAGAACCTCCACCTGACGATAGATGAAGAAAATGACAGAGCCCCACCTTGGAGCACCGGACTGAGCTCCCAAGGTCCTGATGAGGAGCAGAAGGAGAGAGAACATGAGAAAGAAAGTCAGGACCGTGAGGGAACCTCCAGCTGGCGACAGATGGGGAAGGTGACTGAGCCCCACATTGGAGCACTGGACTGAGCTCCCAAGGTCCCGATGAGGAGCAGAAGGAGCGAGAACATGAGGGAGAAAGTCAGGAACGAGAGGGGTGCGTTCACTCATGGAGACGGTGGGACAGAACTAATGGGAGATCACCAACTCCAGTTGGAATGGGACTGATGGATCATGCGACCAAACCCGTCTCTCTGAGTGTGGCCAACAACGGGGGCTGACTGAGAAGCAAAGGACAATGGCTCTGGGCTCTGATTGTTCTTCATGGACGGGCTCTGTGGGAGCCTTCTCAGCTTGGTCGATCACCTTCCTGGACCTGGGGGGAGTTGGGAGGACCTTGGTCTTAGCATAGAGTGGGGAACCCTGATGGCTCCTTGGCCTTGAGAGGGAGGGAGGGGAGGTATAGGTGGAGGGGAGGGGAGGGAAGGGGGAGAAGGAGGGGAGAGAAGGAGGGGAGGGAGGGGGGAGGAGGAGGGAAGGAGATGGAAATTTTTTAAATATAAAAAAAATAAACCATGAGAAAAAAAAAGAAAAAAAAATTTGCAAGCATTCTTGGGGTCGATAGGCAACTGCTAATCTCTTTCATATTATTGTAGGAATAGGATAAGCCACCTGAAAAAAAATCCTATGAACTAACACAGGCAACAGAAGACCATAGTTTTTGGGTATAAATTATCCTTTTTACCTAAACAGACCTTTTCCCTTATATATACTTTGCTATTTTTGGTTGACATGTGCAAACATAAAAGAAAGTTTAATCTCAAGCTTTTTTTTGCCACTAAATGGTTTATATTTTAGTGAGACTGTAAAATCCAGAAGTTTTCCCTCTGGGTAACATCATTTTCCATATAGCATTTCCAGAAAAAAGCAAAATCAGGGGAATCATTTCCTCAGTCTTCTTTCCAGATTGGTCTGGCTGATGGGAAGGGGGAGCCATATGTGAGGTGTCCAGTCAATTCAGTCATGCTCACAGGGGCCTGCTGTAAGACATTACAGAACCCATGGTGCAGGAAAATCAAGCTGCAGTACCTTACATGTAGGCTTCCTAAACAAGAAACTTAAATCTAGAGAAGAGTCAGGCAAGGTAGAGCACACCTGTAATCCTAACAGTTTACAGTTTCGAGAATGGGGAATTCAGGGCCTGGGCTATATAGCCAGTCTATGTCTACAAAAACAACACAAAACTATCTACAAAAACTATGCCAGAGCAAAAATCCTTTGGAGGAAACTCACCAAGAAGCTCTCCTGAACACACACACACACACACACACACACACACACACACACACGCACACACACAGCAGCCAGTTCACCCAGGAAATGGACAGAACCTAAGCCAGGTTCCAGGATGATGGGCAAGTCCCATCAGCATGTCACATGGCTTTACCATATTCTTCCATAGCCAGATCTTGAATCGGTTTGCATATGCTTTTATATATACTAACTTAGAATCCAGCAACAAGACATAATCATATACTTAAATTTTAATTTTAAAAGTTTTAAAAATGTTTGAGAAAGAGGAGAATGGACAAGGAACTTGGTCCGTTGCCATCTGCCTGCGTGTCTGGTTGGAACAGAGTCTTCCGAGGAAGTGCACTGTTCCTGACTTCCCATCTGATCATTTCCTCCGTGTTCTTCTGCATTGTCTCTATTTTTCTGTCCAGAATGGCTAGCTATCTCTAATTCCTTTCCTGAATTAGTGTCTTTTCCTTCAAATTTCTTATGCCTGGAACTCCTTATTTATTGTGTGTAGGGGTGAGGTGAGGTGAGATGGGTGGTAGGGGTGGATTGGTGGCTGCTCACCAGTATCAAGACCAGTGAATGACATTAGGAGTCCTCCACTATTGCATTTCACTGTATCTTTTGAGACAGGGCCTTCCAATCCTCCACTTGCTGTCTGGTAAGCAAGCCTCCAGGGTCTGTCAGTCCCCAACCCCCAGTGCTGGAGATACAAGTCCTCACGCTGTACCTGACTTTTAGGTGGGTGCCAGAGAGCTCAACTCACATCTGCATGCTTGTGCAGCAAGCCCCTCAGCCAAGAAAGCCTCTCTGTAGCTCCTGAAATTCCTTATTGCAGATCACCTATCTGCACATTTGTTCTACCATGTGGGTTTGCCCAGGTAAAGGATGCAAAAGATTGGGGACTGGACCACGGGTGGAACGGTACCAGCCGCTCACTGGGTATAATCACTCGTCATGTCATTAAAAGAAGGTTCACTCAAGCTCCTTTATAATGGTCAGTGAAAGTAATTCGAATGCCCATCAATTGTTGAAGAGTTGGTTATACTGCTGGAGGGCGTGTATGCTGTGGAGTGTTGCGTGGATGCCGAGGGAGACTCAACAACATAGGGGGTCAATTTGGAAAGATGGCTGCATGATTTTTTTCTTCCAGCTAGAAAAATGGTAAATTGCTGGGCATAGTGGCACAGGCCTACAGTTCAGTAGCTAAGAGGCTGCAGCAGGATGGTTCAAATGAGTTGGAGGCCAACCCTGGCTACAGAGTAGTTCTAGATAAACCTGGGATACAAGTTAAGACTGTTTCAAAACAAAAACTAAACACACAAACCAACCGACCAAACAAAAATCCTAGAACAACAAAAATGAAACCAAACAGAAAAGGGAAAAGGTAACTTGTAGATTGATATGCAGAACACATAGCAGAGAAATTGCAAAAGGAACTTCTCTGTATGATTTTTTTCATTGTATAAATTACTGTGTGCACAGGTAATGGTTTGAAAAGATCCATACCACACTTTGTGGTGGTGAGACCTGAGGACAGGTAGACACCTGAGAGGAATATGAAGAACTTAGAAATTCACCTCCAGATTTTGAATTGGTTAAAATAAATGTCAATTACCTTTGCAATGAAATATCCAATCAAATTTAAAAGAAGGATGTTAATGATTTTATGTCCTTGTGATACCTAATGGATAGTTAGTTTTTTTCTACAGGAAATCACTGCACTGCTCTCATGTAAGTAATACTCCTAAGAAGTCTATAAGTAAGTATAAATCTATCTACTTTCAAAGCGAGGAAGTAAAAGTGAGGAGAAAGAATCAGACATTGACAGAAATTATTCCACCATCTATCCAAACATCTGGAAACCAGGGATCTCATAGAAATGAATTAGGTGGAGGTGCTAACAGGCACAGAGTGGTTATTCTCAGGACATGATTTTAATGTGTTACATCCATACAATGGAGTGTTATAAATGACTGACACACACCACAGTGCGGAACACATGCTGTAACACAGTTGAACTTTGAACATAATGTTAAGAGAAAGAAGCCAGTCATCAAGGACAAAACACAATATGATTCCACTTACATGTTTCAGCATAGAAAGAGCTGGAGAGTCAGAAAGTAGAATAGCGTTTGTTTAGGGTGGTAGAGCAAGAGGACTGGGAGGAGACCATGAATGGGATGCAATGCTTAGAAACGAGAGCATGTCAAAAATGGTTGTACAGTCTCGTGAACATAATAAACTCACTGGATAATAACTGCATGTGGCTTGGTTGTTTAGCATGTAAATAAAGCATGTAAATATTAGTATTTAAATATGGCATTTAAATTTAAATTGTATAGTATGTAAATTGCCTTGTGAAAGAAATTCAGGGACAGAACAGACTTGTGCACCCTCTGCTAGATTTCTCCTGATTCTTCTGGAATGAAGAACTCACTCTGATCACTTTCTAATTTTACTGAAATTCTGAAATTCAAAGGGCCTCAAAATACTGCGTCAGTGGTATAAATGCTCTCAGAGGGTTTATTTCTCTGTGGTATAGAATGCCAAGTTAACAAAGCTCATGCAGGTATCCCAGGGAAAGTGTTTCTATGCTTCCATCCACAGATGTCCTCCTGCAAAGCCCCTTACATCATCAGGGTTGACTTTCACTTGATGGGCTCTTCAGATCTTTCAGTCCTCCTGTGAGATGTTGTGGCCTGGTGGCTACCAATAATTATTTATAAATAAACACCTTATATAACACACATAAAGAATATATATTATATATAAAGAGTAATATACAAAGTATATAGAAATATGTATTTATATAATATATAATGTAGAATATTGTTAGGTATGTTACTTTTGCTTATACTGTGGAATATTTGCTTAATGATGTAAAGATATGTTGCGTTTGTTTATGCTGCATTTGTTTAACTCTGTGAAGTTGTGATTCTTTGCCTCTCTGAATCACCTGATGAGCTAATAAAGAGCTGATCCATCAATAGTGAGGCAGAGAAAGGATAGGCAGGGCTGGCAGGCAGAGAGAATAAATAGAAGGAAATGAGGAATAAAGGCATCAAAGGAGCAAGAAGAGGAACACTAGGGGCCAGCTATCCAGCTACACAGAAAGACACCGAGTCAGAGTGAAATTAAGACACACAAAAGTAAAAGAAAGGGAAAAACCCAGAGGCAAAAGTAGTCAGGATAATTTAAGTTAAGAAAAGCTGGCAAGAAACAAGCTAAGCTAAAGCTGGGTGTTTATAATTAAGAATAAGCCTCCATGAGTGATTTATTTGGGTGCTGGGTGGCAGGCCCCCAAAAGAGTCCAAAAGAGTAAACAGTAGAGAATAAAAAAACAACCAACAACAATATAATATATAAAGAATATAATATATAAAGTATATATGTGTATAGTCAATGACTATAATCAAGTTTGATTGCCAAAATACTATTTTATAAAGCTTTTTCCTTCGTTTTCTTCTTTCTCTGGCTCCTTAACCCAGACTCAACTATTAGTTCAGTTGCTCTAATACCTACAAACAATAGCTACTGTGCTTTACAGCTATGCTACAATTTATTTTAAAAATTAAAGCATATTACTAACAACTGTTATTTCGCCCAAAAGCTGTCTGTTATAATAGTCACTGCTACCATTTGGGCTATGATGAGTCACAATGCAACTACTGAGATAATAGAAATAATAAAACTTCAGGATGATAATGAGGGTAGATTGTAAAAAGCACCCAACAAATATTTATGGAGTACAGATTGTGTTTGTGACACTGGAAAATTTATGGGAGCTAGAAAACCTGTTAGGAGCTCAAGCTCTTTTAGGGAAGCAAAGTCATGGAGGCCCATGTGATTGAACGAGAATGCATGTGTCAGAGTTAGCAATAAATACTAAATGCTAGCATTACTGTTTGCTCCAAGTACATGAAGAATCTTTGTTAACCCATTCACCAGACAACTATTTATTCAGCGTCTACCATGAGCAAGCTTTTGCAGGTGAAATAGACAGTTCTTACTTTCTAAGAAGTAGAGTAGAAGTTTGTGAGTCTCAGGGAGCTGACCCTCTAGTGGGGAGATGGGAAAGGGTCACTAACTGTATAGGCTTGGTGATAGCATCACACTTAGATGTAGGCATTGTGTCTCCTGCTATAACCCCCTCTCACAGGCTCCATCTTAATCCTTCTTATAGATGAATGATGCAAGGATTCTTATGGTTTATATTAGACTTGAAGGGGAGATGGGATCAAAAATTTTGCTTTATAGGGAAGAATATATTTTCAAGATATAATTTGGTCTTTGTTTTTTAATGCAGATTTAAAGTAGGCATGGATATAGTAGGTCAGTAGGATTCCATCCCATGAAATAAAAGGGAACATTTGGATAAAGTTAATACTGGTAAAATATATGAGAATGTGCAGAAAATGAGCATTAGACTGGTGAGTTAAGGGATGTAGGGTTCTGTGAATCACAGGGCTGGTTGCAGATGTGCAAATCAGATGAGCTGGGGAGTCCAGCAGGTTTAAGATTGCATGACAGGGGCTGGGGGACCCGAGTTATCTCAGAAGAAGGCGCAGGTTCTGGTGGAGATGGTGAAGAGATGCCTTCTCTGCACCAGCTGTCAGCAAATCACAAGGAGATCGATGGTGTCAAGGAGACGTAGCAAGTGGCAAAGCCAAATGGTTGGTGTTTCCAAGGCAGGAGGGGTTTGACTGAGAGCAAATGGACCAATGGTGGGCTGGAAGAAAGCCTACTGTGACCCTCTGCCTACCTGGAGACAGTCTTGTGGGATCCAGGACTAGCATTTTATGATTGAAGTCCTTGGTGATGGAGGCATTTGTATGCAAGAAAGTCCTGTAAAAATCACAAAGAATAAGAAAAGAGTAGATGAAGTTTAGGGTTAGGGCTCTGGAGGATCATGAGGACAAGAGCAGAATGAGGTGAAATTCTGACAGCAGTTTGGAGTTTTAGGTCGTGGCAAGTGAGGGGGATGAGTAGATCCAATCTGTTTCATGGTTCTGAAATATTCATAGATCTGTCACAAGGTGAAAATATATAATAATGGCATTTCAGAATGGAACTTTGTAACAAAACTTTAGTAATAAACCGAGCAATTGGGTTTCATTTCTTTTAGCCAGCTTCACTTCCCTGTGGATCCATGCAGGGGCTCCTCACAAACAGTGCAAGTTCAGAAATGGGACTATAATTCTTTTCTTCTGTAAAAAAACAGGATACAGGGCATCCTAAGAAGGACTAAATAGAATACATAGAATGGAAGCATGTTGGTGCGAAGCTGTGTGGGAGTGTGAAGAATAACGAGATGTGGGGCTTGGAGGCCAAAGAGGCAAAGACCCAAACAGTGTGGTTGGTGTCTGCTTTGGAAAGGGTCTTGCATGCTGGATCCAGGAATTTGGTTTTATTTTACAGAACACATGGGGACTTGACACAGATGACATTTCTTAGGTTAAAAATGTCAACAGATTTAGGCTGATATAATTAACCTTTACTGTCAGTTTGACTGGAGTTTAGAATTACCCTAGGGACACACCTATGGGTGTATCTGTGAAAGTGTTTTGAGGAAGTATAACTGAGGAAGAAAGTCCTTAATGGGGGCAACCCTACACCACAGGACTGGTTCTAGATTGAATAAAAAGTGAGCTGAGCCGAGCGTTTATAGTCTGCTTTTTGATGTGAATGAAGTGTGACCAGCTGCCTCATCTCTGTTGCCGTGCCTTCGCCAGCATGATGGACTGCCCCCTCCATCCGTGAATCAACTGAAACCCTTCTCTCTTGCTATTGGTTACTTGTTACAGCTCCGAAGAGATACCATGACCAAGGACATTTCTGGAAGAGAAAGCTTACTTGGACTTAGAGTCCCAGAGGGTTAGAGACCATGACAACCGTAGTGGGACAGCAGAAAGGCTGGAGCAGTAACTGAGAGCTCTCATTTTTATCTGTAAGCAGGAGGGAATGCTAAGGGCTCTTGATGCCTCAAAGCCTGCACCTCCTCCAGCAAGGCACCTCCTAATCATCCCCAACAGTTTCACCAACTGGAGACCAAACGTTCAAATATGTGAGCCTATGGGGGTCACGCTTATCCAAACCACCCCCATTGTTGTTGCTAGGTCTTGAGTCAGAGTACAGAGAAGAGTTGCGAAAGTGGGTAGTATAGAAGGAGGCCCTGGGATAGCAAGCAGACCTATCAAAAGGCTACTGCTGAAAAAAATAATTTGAAGGGCTACTGCTTCTGGCTACTTGGTGCCTACCCGATAGCAAGTTTCAGTCTAGGTGGGTGGAATAAAGACTGTACTGTCTAATAATAGTTACAGGGTGGGGTATAATGATATGGAAGGAGGGATTGAAATACCATTTAGATGAGTGAAGGGAATCTGGAAATTATTCTAAGGTGGTAATAGCATCAGGTAAGGATTTTTTTTGTAGTTATAAGGAAATGAAAAAGATATTTTGAAGGAAGAAATTGCCATAGCACAAAGTATAGAATGTTATCTACAGGGAGAGAATAATTCAAATATTTTTTTTGCAGAGGTTCTTAATCTTTTTATTTTCTTCTCTATTTTTGTTTCAAGGACATACTTGATAGTTTGATAAAGTCCACAAAAATTTCAAGAATAATATTTTAGATATAAAAATCAAAATAATGGGATGACAAAGAAATAGATTTTACTGGAATAAAGTCATCAGCAAAATAAACAAACCTATAGTTTAGCAATAGTTAGATTTCATTATCAATATTGTAGAAGGTTTGCCAGAGGTCTAATAGTATTTCTCTTTTTTTAAGGAGATATTTAATTAGCATGGCTTACATTTTTAGAGGCTTAGTCCATTATCATTATGATGGAATTTTTTGGCACACAGGTAGACATGGTGTTGAAGTTGAGAGTCCTACATCTTGCTAGGCTGGCAACAGGAAGTTGTCTCAAACACTGGGCATGGCTTGAGCATATATGAGACCTCAAAGCCTGCCTCCACAATGACACAACAAGGCCATACCTACTAAACAAAGCCACTCCTCCCTACAGTGCCACTCCTTATGAGCTTATGGGGGCCAAATACATTCAAACTACCACATTCCACTCCCTGTTCCCATAAACTTGTAAAAATATCATAATGCAAAGTGAATTTAGTCCAACTTCAAAAGTTGTCATCATTCATCACAATCTCAACAATGTTTAAAAGTCCAAAGTTCAGAGTCTCTTCTGAGATTCATGCAGTATCTTAACTGTAATTCCCTATTAAAATAAAAAAGCAGATTACAGACTTCCAACATATAATGGCACGGGATATGTATTACCATTCTAAAATGTTGGAAAGGGGGCATAGTGAAGAAATACTGGACCCAAGTAAGACAAAAAACTAGCTGGGCAAATGTCAAATTCTGTATCTTCATACCTGATGTCTAAATGCACTTCAGATCTCCAACTCCTTTTATCTTTGTTGACTGCAACACACTTCTTTCAAGAAAAAGAAGGCTGGACCCAAGAGGGCTGGTTCCACTCCCTGTAAGCAACTTTCCTTAGCAGGTATCACTCGACTCTGGCATTTCTAACATCTGGGGGTTTCCAAGGTAATCCAGGCTTCTCCTTCAAGCTTCACACAATGACCTCTCTGGGCCTCCATTCAGGAACATCTCTGACACATGCTTGGCCTCAGTGGCTCTTCTTAGTCACAGAGGAATATTCCATATCCCCTTTCTTCTATCTTTGACTCTAAAACCACGTGGGAGAAGCTGTCAAGTTCTTCTGCTTGTTGGGGATGGAACATGCCCCTCCTTGTTCAATTACATCTTCACTATCTTTCTCTTTTCCATGGTTTCTTTCACTGCCTATGCTTGGCTGTCTTTGAACTTGTTCTGTAGACCAGGCTGGTCTCAAGCTCACAGAGGTCCACCTGCATCTGCCTTCTGAGTGCTGAGACTAAAGGTGTGAGCCACCACTGCCCTGCTCCATGCTTTTCTTTAATTCCTTTTCCTACGTTGGATGGGATCTTGCCCTGAGGTCACCACTCCCTTTAGTTCACTACTTAATTTGTTTCTTAATTTAATTGAATATAGGACTTAGCTCCATTCTACTTCCTGGTTCTCCTTTTCTCCTCAGTTTTCTCCTTTTTGTTGTAAATCTTTATAAGCCTTAACACTAGTAACCCCTCTACAGAGTCTATAGTAGGCTGTTTTGAAATTTTCTCTGCCAATGGAATTAATCCAAATTTCTTCATTTTAGCCTTAGGCAGACTCTTTGGACAAGAGCAAAAAGTAGCTACTTTCTTCACCAAACTATCACAAGAAAGATCTCTAGGCAACATGCTAAAATTCTTCTCTTCTGAAATCTCTTGAGCTGGCTCCCACAGCACATATCATATTCAGCACCACTGTCTTCCATGCTCCTACTAGTAAGGTCCATTAAGCAGGGCTTAAAGCCTTCCACTGCTTTCCTAACCCAAACTCCCAAAGTCCAAATTCCTCCAAACAAAAATATGGTCAGGCCAATTGAAGCAATACCCCAGTCCCTGGTACCAACTTCTGTCTTAGTTAGGGTTTCTATTTTTTTGAAAAGACCCCATGACCATGGCAACGCTTCTAAAAATAGAGCATTTAATTGGGGTGGCTTATATTTTAAGAGGTTTAGTCCATTATCATCATGACACAGCATGGTTGTGTGCAGGCAGACATGGTGCTGAAACTGAGAGCCCTACATCTTGATAGGCAGGAAACAGGAAATAGTCTCCTAATAATATTTCTTAACTTGATGAGCTTATATGATATTTTGAGATAACTACAACAACTGTAATATGCTTTGAAAATATTTGAGATCTCAATTGGTGACAGAATTACTAGTACTTTTTGTAGTTTGCGTGCACAGTTGTCAAGGAAGGCAGTACAAAGTTTGAGTGGTTAAAAAACAATGTTTTTGTGCCCAACAAGATCACGTGTACTCAGAACATTATCTGCAGAGGTTTGGGGACCATAGACATGAATAACCATCCTTTTAGAGAATGTCCCTCTGCAGAGTATCATGCCATCATGTTGCTGTAGGTTGAGAACTCTCCTAGGGATCTCAGATCAAGTTGATTTATTCAAAGCTGGAAGGGACTAGACAGACAGAATAGGCTGAGAGTATTTAGCAAGTGTTTCAGGTCTTCTGGGCATGCTTGTGTTTGCCTTCCACGACTTACGGGACTTTCTGATGACTTTTTCAGAACAAGGAGAGTGCGCTGTCGCAGAAGAGAGTTAAGTGCAAGATGTAGAGCAGAAGTCTGGATAGTATGGTGGTCAGTAGACAGGGTGTCCATTATTTATCCTCCAGATCCTGGAGGGCAGTAGGCACTTCCCTCCTATCCTGCCATGGCTGTTTCAACTGGCATTAGTTGGAGAGCTCTTGGAAGAACACAAAGGGAACACTGAGCACTAAGCTGCTAGAAAGGGCTTTTTAATGCAAGTGCATTCTGAATGCTCAGACTTCTGCACTGAGATTTCTCCCCAGTGATGGGGGCTTAGTTTAAATGACCAACTGTTGGTTTTGGACTATGACACAATCTGTGGATGTGGTTGCTTACTGAGAATAAGGGCACAATTATTTTCTAATACTGATGTGGGGACAGAAGGTCTTCACGCATATGGCTCAGGTCACAGCCTGACCACACAGCATGCCATGCATTGGCTACCCTGAGTTCTAGAATCAGGGAGAAAATAAGCTTATCTAGTTCCGTGGCTTTTCCATATTCTCCTTTTTGAGGAAGTGGGAGTTCTGGTGATGTGTTTAGCCTCATCCTTGTGAAATTGTTTCTTTATTCAACTTATGGCTGCTATTCTATGTCTCTGACGATACTGATGTGGCCTTGAGCTGGAGGTTTTCAATGCATCCCAGCCACATTGCATTGTGGGTCCTGTAACAGATCCCTGTACTCCCAGAAAATGTCAACAGTGCAGCTCACCGCACAGAGGAATGTCCTGCAAAGCATCTGATGTTGCTGCCAGCCATCTGGCTATCTTTGGGGACTTAATATGCATATTAATTTACCCTTTTGTTTATTACCTTTCTAACCCTCAAACACTTAGGTGGTGCTAATTGCCATGCTTGTTAAGCAGGCTCCCCACTGCAATCCATCCTCTCTGTCCCAGCCTGTTGGGCAATTACCAGCACTAACATACTTCTAGCTGAGCGTACCAGCAAGCAAAGCGGGCTGCTGGTGACTGTTTCTCTTGGACGAGGATTAATCAGCTTTGCTGGCTCTTCAAACCATGAAAGGGGAAATATATTACAGAAATATTTAACTTCCCAAAGTTAAATTCAAAGGGGCTTTTAGGAAGGTGCACTGATAGATTAATACAAAAGATTTTGGTAGGGTCATATCTTCCCTGGATTTGCAGGTCAAATAAAACCCCAAGATAGTTAATTTGGCCTGTCTTAAATGGGTCTAGTCACCCTTTTGCAAAATTAGTACATTCAAAGGCCGCACGGCCCATAAATATCCCTTTACTGCTTGCCAAAGAAATGAACAAGCTAGATCAACAAGCTGGGTGTGACAAGGCACCTGTGTTTACACTGACTTCTTTCGCTTCCTTTTATAACACATGAACTATCAACTACAAATGCAAATAATGTCCGATTCTTCAAGGCACCGAGTCAAGACAAGAGGGAATACTCAGGGAACTGATCATAGTGAAAACTGGGCTGGGCCTCAGCTCTTCTTGTAGCTAGGATGGGGAAGCATTTTGCAAATGCGAGGTCTAACATCATTTCCATCCCAGAAAATGGCTTGGTGGAAGATGCAGAGACAGAGTAGACACCAGACCAATAATGGCTAAAAGAAGGATTTAGGATAAAACTTTTCTCTTTAGTATTCATGATCTCACCTAAGCTGACATTTTAATCATATATGGTAAAGAAGTGTCTGTATGGGTCGTTGGGAAGTTTTGACCTCAATCTGTCAGGGTACGGAGTGGAGCAAGGGAAAGGGAGAATGGGAACAGTTAAAGACGTTAGAGCTGCTCCTTTAGCAAAGTGTGACATTTCCTCCAGCGTCAGCATCTTTAGAGCGATTGAGAACTTCATGCTTTTGTTTGTTCCTGTCCTCGTGGCTCTCAACGTCCCATTGTTACCCTTTAATACAGTCCCTCATGTGGTAACCCCAAACCATAAAATTATTTTCATTGCTACTTCATCACTGTAACTTTGCTACTGTCATGATTTGTAATATAAATATCTGGTATTCAAGTTACCTGATAGGTGACCGCCATGAAAAGATCATTTAATCTCCAAAGGGGTCGCGACCCACAGGTTGAGAAACACTGTTCTATGCATTATTTAAATACACATGGCCTTTGCTGTGTCACAGAGAAAGGTAGTTTGGTAGCCATCTAGGGTTATACTCGATGCAAATTTCTAGGTGCCACAAATAAAGCCTGTTGCTTTCCTTACCTTACTGCCTTCCGAATGCAGGCTGCACAGACACGTGCTTGAAGGGAAATCAGGCAGGCACTCAGGTGGCACAATGACATAACACTGTTTGCCCTGTTTGGCAAGGACAATTTCAATACAAAGTTAAAGTAGGCAACCTATACACATGTTCATTCTCTAAAACCGGGATGTTTGAAGGTGACTTTTAAAGTGGAGGTGGAAACTGGATTATTTGATGGTCTGGCACCATTTTGTATTTTGTTTCTGAAGTCTCTAGAATTTTTGATTTGCCAATCTTCGTTAAATTAGTCTGGAAATGAAGATGGCATCTTTTAAATGTGGAAAATCTAACACTGGCAGCAGACTCCATTCAGTAACAGGCACCAATCTCATGCTTATTGACCGAGGCTAAGCGAATCCTAAAATAAGGATTTCTCCGTAACTGTGAGTGTCTTTATAAGTATACACCAGGCTTCTTGTACTTGTAAATTTGTGTCTTCTATGGAATCCATGAAACTTGTGGTTCCTAACTTCCAAAAATTTATTATTAATATTGTTATTGTTATTATTGTCTGTACATGGTGTGCTTGTGAGTATACAGACTCACAAGTGTCATGCCATGCATGCAGAGGTCAGAGGGCAGTGTTCAGGAATCAGTTGTCTCTGTCTGTTATGAGATCTGTGGATAGAACTCAGGTCACCAGACTCTACCCCTTTCCTATTTTCATATTTCCATAAACAAAACAAAACATTTATGTCCCGTTCACGGTTACAAGTGCAGCTTTTGAGTCCCTTTCTCATTATTCTTGCATCTGGACCACCTTGTGGCTGACTTCCTAACAATCCTGCTTATTGTTTCTTTAGAGGGGGTTATGTTTTCTGTATGCTGAGCCCTTTGTATTACATCTTGAAGATTATGAATGATTCCTGTGGAAACTTTGGGCATTACATATTTCCTTGAATGGAGTTGATTTCTTTTGTTAGGACAGGAAATGAACTTAACTGGGGAAAAACTATATTTGCCATTTCCCGTAGCTCCAGCTTCTTGGTTCTTGCATTGTTGGCAGAGATCTTGGAATATGCCCACAGATGTGTGGTCAGTGACCTCCCTTCCCCGGGGCTACAAAGGATTTGTGTGCACATTTATGCCTGTCCACAACTTCAGGTCCTGCCCTCATGCCTACAATACGGGAACTGAAGCCCTACACTGTTCCTTTCTCTCGTGTGTCAGTTGCTTGCTCTTCATACCGCAAATGCTCTTCTCTGAGAATATCTTCAAGGGCTTGAGTCGTTATTTTCTTCTTCAGAATTTATAGTTGTTATGGAGTCATTTCAGGCCTACTTTTGAGCCTTTGATGATAAGACATATATGGAGGAGGCTCTCATTGTTTTGAGTTCTGAGTCTGAATCACTAGGCAGTTGTTCTTAGATTTGCTTGCTGTACACACCTCTCCTCCAGTCTGTGAAAATGAGGAAGTTTTGGCGGCGGTTATTAAAACATGCCATCTTGTTTCCATCTGACTGTGGGTTTTAAGCTAAGCATTTATTTTTCCCCCCAGACCTTTCCCTGGGGTTTCAATAGTTAAGGTCTTCTAATACACTTCCATTTAAGGCAGAGCAAAACCAGTTACGACAAGAGCAATTACAATTACCTCTTTGTAACAAAGTTAAGCTCAAGGTTAATATAACAGGCTCATTTGTCTCAAGTCATAATTGAAAAATTGTCAGTCTAAGCCAAGATCTGGGGCAAGCTCATGGAGCAGGTCGTGATCCTGCTTGAGCCATCTCACTAGATTCAAAACAGGAGAAACGTGCATTTAATCCTACGTAAGTAACTTAGAAATACAGATACAGTGGAAACCTGTTGAAGTTTGCGTTCATGTTAGTGTTTGCTTAGTTCAGCTCCTCAGCACTTTCTTCATGGCGCTGTTATCTTCACTTGATAGCATGTGTACGTGCAGTCAAAGGTTAAGAGCAGAGTGGATTTCAACCACTAGAATATTAGATCCTATTTCCAGACTAACACTGATCAATGGCATTGAGCAGGCATCAGATATACTTAAATGTTGAGTGACATCAGTTTAAACTTGAAAAAATCCCAATTTTATTAAAATTAGCACCAGAAAACTTGATTTCCTATGTTTTTCAATACCACAAACAGATTATACACTAGCAGTTTGGAAATGGGAATTATATAAAACTCTCACCTCTGCCTCTTTGGGTTTCTGATATTACTCACTTGAGGAGTTCTTTGAATGGATGGCATTCTCTTTAAAATTCAAGATTGCAAGGCCAGATGATACACCACATCATAGAACAGGGCTGTGGTGTGCACTTGGTGTGGGCCCATGTGCCCCTCATTCTTCATACCTTCTTTGGAATTTTCTTTTACTAAACTTCAATGCTTAATTATTTTGATTGTTTTTCTTTGTGATTTCTTCTATCATCATAGACATCTGCTTATGAAAATAAAAGCTTAATCAATCCCAAGATCTTTCATTAGCTGGCAATCAGTGTAATTGGAGTAGAAGTTCCATTTTGCATTCATTTTTCCATGTAGAGTTGATCTGTCATCCAGGAACCACATTTCCTGGAATTTATGTTTTGACTTCATACTTAATATATGATACAAAAGTCCCCACTGTGCTGGAAAAGAGCGAAATCAACTTTTCGGTTGCATTCTTAGAGTGAAATTCAGACTCATTTATTATTTATTAAAATGTAAATTAGATTTACTTTAAATGAAATTACAAGACATAAAAACGCTACCTACTTATGAGATAACCACATGATGTGTCCATGCATGTATGTATCATGTAATGTTTAAATTGGCTTAAATGCATCCATCCCTTCAAACGTTTATCATTTATTTATGGTGATGCCGTTTAAAATCCCCTTACACTTTCTGAAATATACAGCCTGATTTGCTTGTTTATAATCACTCCCCTATACAACAGCACACTAGAACTTCTTGTTCCTTTTAAACCATAACTAGTTCCACCGATCAACCTCTCTGTCTACCCCCACTCTCTCCAGCTATGCTCTACTCTGAACTTTTTCTTTTTCAAGACAGGGTTTCTCTGTAGCTTTGGAACTTGTTCTTAGTGAGCTCTGTAGATTGGGCTGGCCTCAAACTCCGACTCTCTCTGCCTCCAGAGTGCGGGGATTAAAGGTGTGCGCCACTACTGCCTGGCCTACTCTCAGCTTTGAAGAGATCAATGTGATTCTTGTCATTCTGTCCCTGGCTACTTCACTTAATTATCCCAGTTATATTCATGCTGTCACAAGTGATAGGATTCCATTCCTCTGTGTGTGTGTGTGTGTGTGTGTGTGTGTGTGTGTGTGTGTGTGTGCGCGCGCACGCAAGCACACATGTGCAAAACTTCTTGTCTGTGTTTATGCACTTGTCTTTGCACTTAGAGGCCTAGAGGTTTGTAGTGTATATCTTTCTCAATCACTCTTCACCCTATTATCTGAGACAATCTCTCAGTATACCTGGAGCTCAATGACTCAGCTAGCCTGGCTAGACAGCAAGCCCCAGGGAGCCTCCTGCCTCTGCCTCCCACTGCTAAAGAAATGGCTGAATTACACATGGATGCCGGATATCTGATTTAGTGTGCTTAGGCTTGTACAGCCAGCAGCTTGCCAATGGAGTCACTTCCCCATCTCCAGGCTTTCACTCTTGAGGATGCCTTGATATCATTCAGTTTGTCCATTCATCAACTGATGGACACTTGGGTTGTCTCTGCTTCTTGACTCATATGAATTAAGATTTATTCTAAGCACAACTATTATTCTTGAAAGTCCAGTGGCAGTTAAAATATGAGGCCGTTGCTCTTCAGGGCAACAGTTATCTCCTCCTGGTTTGTATGACTGAGGTGATGCTAATGAGGTAAAGCTAAGTAAATGTTTGTTTATTCATGAACTATCTGACTTACATTTCTTGAGATGAGAAAAGCTCAATATAACTTATTGGAAGTTATTTTTTCTTTTACCATTGAGTCTTTTGGCTTTCAGATAAAGAAATATCGATGATGTTTTTATTTTGTCAAGTAATATTGCTTGTTTGTCTAAATGGTCTTTTATGGTTTATAGAAAAACAGAAGACTTTCAGAAAGGAATGTTCATAGGTCTTTTCCAGGGAAGAAGGAATATCCTGGAAACATTATATCAGGTTATAAAATTCTCCTAAATTAGAATGACATTTTCAATCGAATCTATTAGACTTAGGTAAAGATATTGGCACATGCATGGTATGATGCCACCCATGCTTGCTGAGTTCATCTCTACAGCAGGGACATCTCATGAGTGTTAAGTCTTCATAGCTGCACTTGAGACATCGGTGAAATTAGAAGGCAAGGGCACATGGCCTCGAGAGGAGTGACCTCCTATATCTGCAAACCAGTGATCTAGGTTCAGCCCCCCCCCCCCCCTGCCTCGCCCGTCCAAGGACAGCCCCTCCTTTTAAACAAACGCATTAGGAAAGCGGCAGTCTTGTGGACTGCATTTCCCTGTGTGCAGTGTCAATTTAAGGCTGGCTAATTGCATGTTTTAGCTCACACTATGCATTCTTTTCCACAGTCCTTTCTCTTTCCCCTTATTCCATCCACTGCCTTCGAGTTGGTTATGTCCAAGGAGCTGTGAGCATCTCGGAGGAAGAAGGTGAGCTTCACTCACTCCAGGCCTAGGTGAGGTCTTGAGAAGAAGCAAGGGCTGCGACTTCCATAACGCAGATGACCAGAGTCAGGAGAGATGTAACCACCGATAATTCCCCCGTGTCGTGGACTAAACGAGTGGAAGCAAGGACAGGGTAAGGCCACGTGGGATGCCCCTTGGAAGCCTGCAAGGATGCTAGCATGAAGACTGACCCCAGTGACGGGTCTGGAGGTCTCTTACCGTGTGGTAGCATCTAAGCCCCGAGCCTCCCACGCTGCTACCATTCTGGGAAAGGGACAAGTTCCTCTACAGAAACCAATGACCGTGGGCTAATATGTATTGCCTTTGTAACTGCATTAGTCGGTGTGATTTTTAGCATAAATCAAATTCTCTAATGTTTTCCTGCTTAGGATAAAGAAACACAAACTTTCCTAGCTTTAAGGAAGTGTGATTTAAAAAAAAAGAAGTCTGAGAAGATTGTTTCGTTGGTCTGTCCATGGGTTGGTCTGCCTGGAGTGTCAAATCTGATTGTGATGTAGCTAAATTGAATGTAAGATTATGAGACTTTTAGCAGGATGTGCGAAATTCTAGCAGGTTTGAAGTTCTTGGAATTATTCATGACACATCATATCACACTCAGCCTTCTTGGACAGAGGGAAAAACCATCAAGCAAGTGCGCACTGGAATTAGTGCTATCATGGCATTTGGCAAAACCTGGAGGTAACACCATCAATGTGTGCAAAGCAGATTCTAGATATTAACACTAGAATATGTGAACTAAATAGTGTCACGACCTTTACGGAACAGGCAGGTGGCTTTGTCCTAGGCTGTATTAGCTAAGGCAAGGGCCCCTTCTGGTGGCTCTTGGGAAGCAGTGGCTCTTTATTCAGAAGGTCAGCTGTACTGGTGGTCACCTTACAGTCCTTGAGAGTGATGTTCACTGTGAACTCGGAACTTTCCGGGAAAGCAAAAAATGGCCCAAACCACACCATACGCTGGTGTTTATTTCCAGCGGAGACAGAAAACTAGAGCCAGGAAAAGAGAGATGGGGGTAGTGAGTATGGCCACTTCTCTTTCAGATAGGTAGAGGAAGGGGAGAATAGATAGCTGTCATTGTTGGAACATGGAATGGTTTTATCCAGGGATACTTAAGATTGGATAGTTATGGGTATGGATAGTAGAGTTAGTAGAGTTCTCATCTTTCCAAACGCTTTTGGTTATTATCGTCAAAGATCAGAGTTTTATTCATTCGTTCTCTTTTTTCTTTTTATTTCTTTCTTTCTTTTTTTCTAAGACAGGGGTTTCTCTGTGTAGCCCTAGCTGTCCTGGAATTCTTTCTATAGACAAGGGCAGCCTTGAACTCAGAGATCTGCCTTCCTCTGCCTCCCGAGTGCCGGGCGTAAAGGAGTGTACCACCACTTCCTGGCCAGAATTTTATTCTTAAGAATGTCTTAGCCCAGTGGTTCTCAACCTTCTTAGTGCTGTGATCCTTTAATACAGTTCCTCATGTGGTAGTGACTTCTAATCCTAAAATTATTTTCATTGCTACTTCATCACTGTAATTTTGCTACTGTTATGAGCTGTAATGTAAATATCTGCGTTTTCCGATGGTCTTAGGCAACTCCTGTGAATGGGTCATTCAGTCCTCAAAGGGTTTGAGACTCACAGTATTGAGAATTGCTGTCTTAGCAGCATATCCTATACCTCCATTTGTCAGTATGTATGTGTGTGGGGGTTGTCTGTGGGTGTTTATAATTATCCTACATTGGTATAATTCACCAAGGGAAAAGATCCTAGGATTCCTTTATTATAGAATGCACCCAACCCTATCTCTACAATACCTATCTCTACAATACCTATCTCTACAATACCTATCTCTACAACCCTATCTCTACAATACCTATCTCTACAACCCTATCTCTACAATACCTATCTCTACAACCCTATCTCTACAATACCTATCTCTACAACCCTATCTCTACAATACCCATCTCTACAACCCTATCTCTACAACCCTATCTCTACAACCCTATCTCTACAATACCTATCTCTACAACCCTATCTCTACAATACCCATCTCTACAACCATATCTCTACAACCCTATCTCTACAACCCTATCTCTACAATACCTATCTCTACAACCCTATCTCTACAATACCTATCTCTACAATACCTATTTCTACAACCCTATCTCTACAACCATATCTCTACAACCCTATCTCTACAATACCTATCTCTACAACCCTATCTCTACAACCCTATCTCTACAATACCTATCTCTACAATACCTATTTCTACAACCCTATCTCTACAACCATATCTCTACAACCCTATCTCTACAATACCTATCTCTACAACCCTATCTCTACAACCCTATCTCTACAACCCTATCTCTACAATACCTATCTCTACAATACCTATCTCTACAACCCTATCTCTACAACCCTATCTCTACAACCCTATCTCTACAATACCTATCTCTACAACCCTATCTCTACAATACCTATCTCTACAACCCTATCTCTACAATACCTTGATGCTGAGTTGGCCGTAACTGAAACAAGAAGGTGGGGGGCATAGAAAAACGCATGGTACTGGTGAGCCCAAAGCTACAAATGATTTCCAGGAGACTTTCAGGAAGTAGTCTCCACTAACCCTCCATGAAGAAATGCAGGCGCAGGAAAACAAAAGCAGAGGCAAGCCCAGCTGCAGTGCATACCTGTGTGCTCTGCTCCAACCCTGAGCTGCTTCGCAGCTCTCCGTAGTTTGCCATGAATTCCAAATGGTTCTTGTTGTGGATGGAGGGGACTGTTCTCTGCCATCCATGTGGTAGGTCTCGCTGGGGATGATAACAGCAAGCTGGCACCAGGTGCCTGCCTCCTGCATTTCTGTGTTTGTTTCTAGACCCAATATCACTCTAGAACGTAAGTGGTTGATTGTAGTGTAGGATTGGGCAGCACACTGCTGGGTTCCACACTGGGTACCAGGAGGGCAGCATCAAATAACCAGGAAGTTGCCATACAGCCCATTGGTTTAACTTGCTATTTGGCTAATATCCTGCATTGTCAATGGACTCTAAATCTTTCCTGACTTTCATGAGTGGCTCCCCCCAAAAGGCTTTTTATCTACTCCCAAGAGGTCAAGGCTTCACTTGTGTGTTGGTAGTTGCTAGTAACTTGAGTGTCCTTAGAGGAAACTTGGTTCTGTGAAAATTTTTTCATGAATTCTTTCCATTTACATAAATTAAAGAGGAGAAAAATGGGGCATGAAAAGGTGTGGGGACAGGTGAGTTGTTAGCAGTAGCTCAGGCAGATGTGTGCCCTCTCCACCCCACCCTGTCTACTGCTCAGTGCCTTCTGTTGGGAGGGGCTGCTATGGATAAAGGCAAAACAGGCTTTTTCTTACCTGATACACTGGTGCTATAACTTACATTCTGTTAGGGTGTCTGAGCAATCACTTTAATTCGAGTCCGAGCCAAAATCGAACTTGAGTTTTGTGTCTAAGTAGAAACCAAATGAGTTTTGTCTGGTGCAAGTCCCGTATAGCCCTCTGATGGCCAGAGGGCTGTTAGTGCCTGCTCTTCTGGAGGTTCAAAAAGCCAAGCATTGAAAGAATGAAGAGAGTGGGTGTTGGACCTGGCCTCTAGCATGCTAAAATCCAGCTGCTCAGGCCAAGAGAGACCTTGCATAGCTCAGACAGATGTTTGCTGAGACAGGGCCCATTGCTGTAATGGGTTTGGATTGTTATAACTTTGGAGATGAAAAGACAACTCAGTTTATTTCCACTCCAAGATAATTCTCTTTCTAGCTGTCTTCCTTCCTTGAGAAGACCCATCTTCCTGGCTAACGAAAGGGGCAGTGCTGTTCTGAAACAATGCTCACACTGAAGATTCCAATTGACTTCTGCTGCATTAACCTCATCACTCCGAGATCTTTCAGCACAAACCCTCCCAGGATCCATGAAGATTTGTGCAAGCAGCCAAGGTTGGCTCCAGTTGCTGCTATCTGGTGAGGCTGATGTCGGGCTGTGATGCTGATATGACGTTCACTTTCTAACCAGTGTGGTAGGGCTGCTTTTAAATTTCTTTCTTTTTAATTTTTTTAATGCCAATGAAACCACTGTGCAGCTGGACCAGGACGCTTCCTAGCAGAATGAAGTTCCTGAGGAGAAAGGCACTCACTGGTCGATGAAACCCCAATGGGGACAGAGCAACAGGAGGCCTAACTGTAAACTCAGGGGTGTTCCATTTCTCTCTTTCCTCTCTATTGTCTGTGTTTGTGTATGGCAGCTTTCTATTTATTTTCTCACACAAAAGCTCAGTGGAGGAACTGTTCGCACTAATTGGCAATGGGCCAGCTTGCTCATCGGTGTGAGGAGCGATCTGGGGATGGATAATTAAGTATCTAAGCAATTGAAATCATCAGGAGAGAGATGTCAGCAACTCACCAGGTTCAACTTTTCAACATAGTTATTGAGCTTTCTTTGCCTCTTTTACCCAAGTGAGGGAGAAAAAAAAACACTTGAAAGAAAATTTTCCTTCACTCTGGGTCTTCTTTGTCCTGGATTCAGCTGTTTCATAACAAGGTGGCACAGGAGCTCTGGGCCAGCCATCTGTAGCGCGGAGTAATCCCGGACTCCTACCAGCCTGCCTGTGGCCTTCGGCTGCCCTCCTCCCAGAGCTGGTCCTTTCCTGGTTAGGAGTGGGTGGTGCCATCTTAAGGCACTTCCTCCATGCCTTCTCCTTCCCCCTGGGGAATTGGCTGTCCACCTGTGGTGGTGATTAGGGATAATTCAGGAACAGTGCAGGGTTGCTTCACTTAACAATAAATGGAGTATTCATAATTTAAATAAAATGACTTGGTACGATGGTTATTCTTGGTTGTCAACTTGACTATATCTGGAATTACCTAGAAACCCAAGTGGCTAGGCACAACTGTGAGGGTTTTATTTTTTCTTTTAATTAATTAAATCATTTGAAGTGGGAAGACCACTTTTAATCTGGTTCTTTTGAGGTGGGAAAATCCACCTTTAATCTGGGCCACATCTGGTAGCAACCTATATAAAGGACATGGAAAAAGGAAGCTTTCTCTCGTTGCCTGCTTGCCCTCTTTCTGGCAAGACCAGTCCTTCACTGGCACTGCCGCCTACTTCTTCAGGATTCCAGCACACACTGAAGACCAGCTGAGACTTCAGCCTCGTGGACTGAACAACTACCAGATTCTTAGGCTATATATATATATATATATATATATATATATATATATACACACACACATATATATGTATATATAATAGATTTATGAATATATACACATACATAGTCATGCATATATACACATATATTTATGCATTATATATACTCTATCAGTTCTGTTCCTCTAGAGAACCTTGACTAATACACTTGGTGAGATGGGTGTGGGGCTAGAGGCATTTTAGATTTAAAGGGAATCCTTCTGTGAATTCTTTTTAAGTAAAATATTGAATCTTTTTTTTGAAGCGCATTATCACCTCCCAATTTATCCCGTGTAAATCTGGAATACCACATGGAGGCTTGACTTTATCTGGAGCACACATTCACAGAGCTGCCTCAAAGCCAGCACCTCCCCCTCCCCAGCTAAAGAGAAACTCCACAGAACTAGTGTATTCGCTGGCTTCTGGGCGCCGACTCTGGAAGGCATAGAACAGACACACATTGCCTGCTTATTGAATCAGTGGAAGGAAGGAAAGGGCAAATGAGACTAATGTTCAGAAATGTGACCAAATAGACATGACCCAGAATCCACAATTAGGACGATGTTTAAGAGGCAACTTTGGGGCTAGTGGTGGTGTCATGTGCCTTTAATCCCTTCACTGGGGAGGCAGAGACAGGCAGATCTCTGAGTTCGGGGCCAATCTGGTCTACGGAGTGAGTTCCAAGACAGCCAGGGTTACACAGAGAAACCCTGTCTCGAAACAAACAAAAAAGAAAAAAGAGGATACTTTAAGTTTAAACTTGGGAAGAATTTGCTCTGGGATCTTTATGTAAGGGCTCTGTCCTTTCCTAATGCAGTTTTTCTGACCACCACACTCCTTCTCACTCTCAAGCAGCTCACTGCGGCAACTGCACGGAACAGTCACCTGTGACGACTTCTTGTGTTTGATGTTGGGCTCTGGTCGCATTCGTTTCTCCGTGTCAGGGCATGTCTGCAAACTCTTGTGCAGGTCAAGAACCGCTGACGGAGCATCCTCGACACGTTGTGTCGCATGCCTTAGCCATCTCGCCTTAGCCATCTCTTGTGAAAGCTTCAGAGGGCGTGGGTGCAAACAGGGTCCTCTAGTATCCCTTACAGAGACGCAGGGGCATGGCTCTGAGAACCCGACTCCCCTTCTTCAGGTTACACGAGGGGGAAAACCAGTTGCATGTTTGAATGACACTCTCGCAGCTCCTGTTTCCAAACTCCAGCTGAGGCGACACGTGGTGGACATGATTTCAGCGCGGGAGCAGGTTTCATTTAATCCACAGGGCATCTGAGTTACACGGGAGCCAAATGAGAAACAGACGTGACTGCAGGTGCCTTTTGCCTTGCTCTTGGGCAACGAACTCAAAGGTGTCTTTGATTTCAGGGAGAAATTTGGCAGGGAGCTCGTTCGTTAAGTGGTTTCATTGCCTTGGTTTTTGGTAAAAAGGCTTTCCTCTCCTCCCACTTGACTCTTACCACACACATTCAACTATACATAAAACTCCCATCAGGAAGACTAGCGCTACTGTGCTAAAAATAAAACTTAAAGGTTCACTTTAGTAACCTGTAAGTTTCCCATTCTCCGTCAATGGTCATTGGTTTTCTTGCCTTGGGCGGTCTGATTTCAAAATAATTATTTCCAATAGTCAAGTGTAGTGCCAGATCTATTGTGTAACTAATATGGCTTTTAAATATATTGATGAGTAAATATTTAGTCAATAAACCAAGGTAGGTTAAGTCAGTCAACTGCAGTGGGGACAAAACACATTTGTTCCTTAAGCTGTAAATAGCCTGCCTGGAGAAGGGCTATGCTACTTTACTGCCTGGAAATATGCCTGCTAAGTCTCTATTTCCTGGACCAAAGCTTGCGTGTGAGGGAGGCACGCTCTGTCCTGCTGGCCAGGCCCTTTGGAAGGACTCTTTTTGTATTTACCAGGCTCAGTATTTAGAAAAAGCTTGTTACATGTTATAAATGATAGAGACTTACTTTGAGATTCAGATAAACTAAATGTATGTTCAGAAAAGTAGCCCATTTTGTCCATCTGTTGGAAGCACAGAAATCTGTCTCACTTCTTACCTATAGGCCTGTTGACTTTGGCCAAGATGGATTACATTTCAGGCATTCAACTGCCTCATTTGCAAAACTGGAGTGGAACCTGAATAGTCTTCAGGACCTCCCTTTTGTTATGATTCAGGGCGTGATTCTGCAGGAAGCTTGCCTCTGATTGTGACTCCTATGTGGCAATGACTGGAGGTGCTTTTGCTCACCTACAGTGTCCGTATCTGCCCAAGTCCGGATGCCTAAGTTGTGCGCTGTGCAGCTCCCGAGAGTGTGGCTCCCACAGACTGTGAGCCCCCAGTTAGGCAACGTTACCACGCCTGCCTTGAAAATGCAATATGTCTTCTTTCCTGCTAGTGGACAGATTTATGTTGTACGAGTTTGTTTGTTTCCTTTAAATTCCCAAGTTTGCCGGAGTTCTGCCCACTTCTTCCCTCAGATTCCCTTCTGAGGAGACTTTTTCCATCTTCCAAAGCCCTGATTAGAATAGATTAGAATGAAACCAACAGCTAGTTTAAAGGGTGCTCCTTCTCACTCTAGTGGGTTCTTCCCTGAAAATGAGACTGAGAGATTTGGAATGGGGGGCCCTGCTGCAGACTGTTCAGTCTCCTCAAATTCACAAGCCCAGGTTGACCCCAATCCTTGCAGTGAGAGTATTGGGAGGCTGCACTCTGGGGAACAATTAGGCAAGGAGGGTAGGGCCCCAATAATTGGGATTAGCTCATCTAAGAAAGAGACCCCAGATTGTCCTTACTTTTTTCCCCATATCAAGACAGACAGAGATCAGCATCCATGAACCAGTAAGTGGGCCCTCAGTAGATTCTGGACTTTCCAAGCTCCACAGTGGTAAGGAATAAATCCCTGTTGTTATAAACTTGCTTAGCAGAATCTCTGGCATTGTGTTATAGTGCTCTTACTAAGACACGCACCTAACCCTTGGCATTGAACACTTAGGACAAGGCACTCTCAGATGATGTATCTTTTTTGTTGTGTTGGGGTTGGGTGTTTTCTGCATTTTGGGTACACAGAGCTACAGATAGGGAACCTCTATGCGTCCTGTGGTTCAATTGGACACTTGATAGTTGGATGACTACGTGGCTGGGGCTGAGTTTGATCCCCAGAACCCACATGATGGAAGGAGAGGACCAACTCTTGCAAATTGTCCAGTGACCTCCTCCATGATTGAACCAAGGTATACATGTCATTCACACACACACACACACACACACACACACACACACAATAAATAAAAAATGCAAAATAAAAATCTTAATGGGAGAAATCTGCAACAAATATCTGTATTCTTTGGACATTTCAAGCTTAAAATGCAGAGATATTTTAATTAATTAATTTTTAACTGGGCTTGATCTCATCTCAGGCTCAGGCTTGACTGTCCTGGTAAAGGTCCCTGTGCAACAAGAGCAGACTGACTCTGCCCCCACAAGTGGGAGGCATGAGGATCCTGGGGTTCTTCAAGCTATCCTCTTCCTTGTAGGCAGTAGAACTTGGCTCTGGAATAAAAAATATTGTCTGTTGAAGAATATTATTTTATTATGTGTTGCATTCGTTTATGCTGTGGAACATCTATTTAATGATGCAAAGATGTGCTGCATTTTTTTATGTTGCATTTGTTTAGCTCTGAGAAACTGTGTTACTTTGCCTGTCTAAAACACCTGATTGGTCTAATAAAGAGCTGAGTGGCCAGTAGCTAGGCAGGAGAAAGAATAGGTGGGACTGGTAGGCAGAGAGAATAAATAGGAATAGAAATCTGGGAGGAAAGATTGAAGAAAAAGAAGAAGAGGACACTAGGGGCCAGCTACCCAGCCACCCAGCAAGACATGGAGAAAGAATTAAAGAAAAGATAAACAGAAAGAGAGAAAGGTAAAAGATCAGAGGCAAAAGGTAGATGGGATAATTTAAGTTAAGCAAAGCTGGCTAGAAATAAGCCAAGCTACGGCCAGGCATTTGTAAGTAAGAAAAAGCCCCTGCGTATTTATTTGGGAGCAGGGTGGTGGGCCCCCCAAAAGAGTAAAGAGTGAAAATCAACCAACAGTAACTGGCTACAAATAACAAGAGTGAGCTGAAGAGCTTCTCCACTAATGGGGATAAGCTAACTCTCCTTTTCAGAAGTCAGATTAGTGTCTAAAGCCTGGGTTCTGGGCTATGAGGGATTTCCACGAAGTTCGTGTGTGTGTGTGTGTGTGTGTGTGTGTGTGTGTGTGTGTGTGTATCACCTGCTCTTGTGGCTTGCTACTTTTTGCAGAGTGCTATCTTTAGAAACACTTCCAGCTCCAGGCACTTAGCTCCAGGGTGTGTGGCAGGGACAGGCAGGCTTACCCTCCCATACCTGCATCCATCCAAGCAGCTTGTCCCTAAAGAGGACAGCGTTTGACCTTGAATGTTAGACCCGCCTCATCCCTCAACCCTTAGGCAGAGCCTCTGAGAACGAACGTCTTAATGGTCTCTATGATCTCAGCAGCCTCTAAGCAGAGGCATGGAAATCAAACATGCTTCTGGAACAGAATTCTGCCCAGGTGGTGTCTTCTGATGTTTATATGTTGTTCTGATTAATTTCACAATAGTAGTAATCAAACGATACCTCCACAATGATATCTTGTGCTGAAAGCCTGCTTTGTGCAGTCCACTGGCACTAATTCTGACCTACACCTCCAAGGTCAAGACTGTCATGACCTCCGTTTCACAGATACATATATTGAGTATCCAAGAGGGAAGGTGCTTGAGAGTGTGTAGCTATCAAGTGATGGGAATAGGATTCTAGGTGGGAGGAACAGCATGATTCTATCTTCTGAGCCATGTTGTGATCTGTTCTTCATCACAGTTATAGACATAAGTTTATTGAAGTCTCTGCCCTGCTTGGCCAAGCCCTTCTCCATTCCCAGACTGTCTTGTAGGTATAACTGCTTGCATCTTCCAATTGCTCTGAGGGTTCTCCTACCATCCCCAAAACTTCATTGCTCCTAATGAAATGATGGATTTTGCCTTAAAGTTCTGCTTCCTCCACAGCCCGGTTTGATAGCTACTTCTCCCTTCAACACCTTCTTCTCAAACTTCCAGGCCCGGGGCTGGAGCAAGGAGAGGACACCACACCCTGCCTTGCTTTTGTTCCTCTTGCCACACAAATGTCCCTCATTACCTTATTCAGTTCTGACATCTTCTCTTACCATATTCTCTTTTAGGGCCTCTGGTTATTTCCGTTTTTATGGAGTTTTGTCAGGAGTTTCTTGAAACTTCCTTTGTAAAACCTAGGGTGGGTACTTGTAGGCACACTGGGCTAGCTGGCCACCCAATCCATCTCCTCCCTTCCATTAAGGATTTATAATCATCCCCAAGCACCCATCTCCTGCTTTTTTATATTAACATCTAGGAACTCTCTAGATCTCTATTTTCATATTTCTATCTGCTCATTGCTCTCTCTCTCTGGAAATACTCATCTCCACATCCAACCTCATGAGTAAGACCAAACTGAGACTTACTTCATTGTCTAGTGCAGCGTGCCTGCTCAGTCCCTCTTCCTGGGTATGAGTGTGGTTTCTCATTTACTTCTATGTGGGTTGTGAAGACTTCCTCCTTTCACCATGCCCTCGTGACCTTCATTCCAAACCTTGTGGGTTTTACAATAGAACTAGAATCCTGGCCTGGCAAGTTCTGGCTTTGCGACCGTTGGAAAGTTATTCAGGTCTCTGGTAGGAAGCTTTCTCATTTGTATAAAATGCACACAAACTGTATCTATCGTAATATCTCTCCAAGCCACGTAAGGCATCACTGCTAGCGCGATGCGGGACACACAGAAGAGTCACAGTGGAGGGCTGGTATGGAGCAGGGATTGGTCCAGTCTTATGAAACAGATACCACTTTTCAGTTCTTTTTAGTTAGTGTCTCTCCCAGTGATGTTGGTTCCCTTTTGCATTGCTCATGCAGATTCGTGTTCTCATGAGTTGGCACGTTGATGTCTTGCCTCTGGCTTTTAATCTTTATATATATATATATATATATATATATATATATATATATATATATAAATCTCCAGTTTCATCATGTTACAATCCATCCCATACCTTTCTCAAAAATTAATTTAAAGTTCCAAGCATATCAATTTTTGGATATGAAACCTTTAGTGATACCAAGCTTCCTTATTGACCAGAGCAAAATTCCAGCTGAAATATCCAAGTGTGTTTCTTTCCATGACCTAAATGTACCAGCACTAGCTTAGAGTTTATCCTGGAAGTGTGGGCTCTGCCAACTCTCTTTTGCACAGGAGCAGCTGCATGCACGGAAACAGATGGTTGTGTGAGCTGGGCTGGTGACCCAGTGGCTGCCAGCTCACAAGCTATTTTGTGACCTATGATGTGCGACCAGGCTTTAAAGGGTGAACCAGTCCAATTAGACTTTCTCTTGGGAATATCAACTAGAGTCCTGGAAAGAATTTTCTCACTAACATAATTGAGGCAAAAAAAAACCCCAACAAATTCCTAAGAGTAGTTGATGGATACGTGGAGGGACAAAGCAATATGCGAGATGAGCTGAAGGAGAAATAGAAGTGGCAAACACGCAGAACAAGCATGCCGTAGTGTATGGTGGCTCCTCATAAATACTCATTGAACAGTGCACAAATGCTGTTGGAAAAGAATAGAAAGAAATACTTACATAGAGTCCAGATTAGTGGGGTTAATGGTCGACCATGAGGAAGATCTCTTAGAGAGAGCTCTGTGGGTACATTTTCAACCCAGTGCTTAGCTTCTGCAGGGCTCAGGCTCTCCTGTTCTCAGATTTCAGAGATGGTATATCATGGCACTCAATATGTACAATTTCACACACACACACACACACACACACACACACACACACACACACACACATACACACTTTTATTGAACTAGGGAAGGGTTCTGGTCTGGTTATTGATCTATATCCGATAAGACAAAAAGTGAGACTGGACCAGTGCTGGAACGGAAGCTGATGTGCAGAGATCTGATTCTGGCTGTTTCTATCGCTCATCAGTTAGTCTCCCGTATTTGCTGAGTGCCTGCTGAGTGCAGCATTTGTCGGACGGAGGGATGCAGGGGAAAGGGATTTTCTCAGGTATTTACAGTCTGCTGGAGATTCGGATAACATGAATGCAAGCAAAGATCTTCATTGTGTCAGCCACAAACAGGTGCTGTGAAGAAAGCAGGAATGAGGAAGTCAGGGATGTGGGTAGCATGAGCGACTAGCTCTCTGAGGTGAGACAGAAGCCAAGAGGTGCTCGTAGTCATTTCCATATCTGGGGAGAGCACTCTGAGAAAGAGCTACGGTGCTGAGCCAGAGCCAGGGCCGAGGCTGGTCTGTTGAGGATGTGGCTAGCCAGTGTGGCCAGGCCGCAGTCAAAAGCAGAAGGTAGGGGTTGGAAAATGTAGCGGGGTCGAGGAGTTTGTATTGCATTTTAATCTTGATGAGTTTTAAGCAGGGATGTGGGATGTGTTTGTGATCTGACTACAGGATTGGTGTACTGACAGAATGCAAGGAGAGAGACCAATTCAGAGCTACTGAAGTTAAATGGGCAAGAGAAGAGTCAAAACAGGAGGTGACTGTCTAGGAGGGTGAACTTGGGCCCTCCAGTGAAGGTCCCCAAAAGCAGCGAATCTGGCATTTGTCTTGGAAGTTGAACTAGGACTCAATGAATTTAAGGCTGATGCTAGCTTAGATATAGGCTATGTGATAAATCAAGAGACCCGAGCAACTATGGAATGCTGGTCCATTATATGGAGGTAGAGGAGTCTTGTGCCAAGCAGATAAAATGGGAAGAGGCTGGGGGCAGAAGATCAACAGTTCCGTGAGCACGCGTTGTGTGGGCGTCCCCCCCCCCCCCCCCCCCCCGCGTGGGCGTCCTGATGGCTTTTGATGGGTAGCTCAGTTTCTTAGATTTTAGCTTCTACCCAAACTCAGAGATATAGCCTGGTTAGCGCCTCTAACCTGCTCTCTTGCCTAAACACTCTTAGATTATAGCTGAAATGAGGACAGATGCCAGATTGTTTGAATATAAAGCTATATGACTGCTTCTCTCCCCCGGACAGCAGCCTGCGGCGAGGCTAGTCTTATTCCAAGTCTCTCAAGGGTCGTGTGAAGCTGGTTGTGATTATGTTCTTTGTTCAGGAAGTCACACTCCAAGAACAGAATGACTTCATTTATGAAAAGCCACTCATCTGTGCTGATTTTATGCTGAAATTGAAGCCCTGGGGGAAATGACGCTTGGGGGCTGAGGCTGCAGCTGGAAGGTGGTGAGTCTACGCTATTGGTAACTTGGGGTGTTGATTGCCTAATTCTTTGAAAATTAATTTTTCTTTAGAAGAGGAATCTGTCCAGAATGAACAGCTTGTACCTGACTGTAGCATTTATTTTGATTTAGTTCCCTGATCTACTTAACAAATGTTAAGGATGTAACAGGAAGTGGATTCTGGCTCCGATGAGTCCGCCATGAGGAAGAAAGTTCTGGTAGGGTGCACGCTGCCTTTCCTTTCAGCAGGGAAAGATCCAGCCCTTGCCTTGCTCCTTGTTAGAGCAGGGAAAGGGACCTGGATGGCCATGGAGCATAACTAAGCTGGAGACTGAGGTTAAGAGGAGCAGTTAATCTTGGGGCTCGTATCACTCAAGGAGGCCAAAGCACATGTGACCATGGACTCCATATTTCCCTGCCAGGCTGCTCCGTGCTGTCTTCCTTTCTTCTTGCATCTGCACCTAAGGCAGCTTTTGGAGTCATCAAACCGTTAGATTTCCTCCAGATCCACCGCCCACGGGTAGCCGGTTACCAGATCTGCAAGTCTTAGTGCGAGTCTTGTCATTCCTCTCATTCAGTCTTTTCCAGTGTGACAAAAATAGTCTGGCTCCTTATGAGACGCTGTCAGAAAATGTTTAGTTGCTAGTCTGATTTTCGTATTCTAGCTAGGAGTCACATGGCAATCAGCAGTCACGTAGTTTGACGTCTCTGAATTGGATTAAAGGTGACATGAAAATGATAAAGCATTTCTTTTGTTGGGGCTGACATAGTCTTTGTTCTAACCTAGTCTAATACAGTAATATTTTTACTCAGAATCATGGGATCTGCTTTTCTATAGGTTGAGAATTTCATACATTCATAAGATGTGTTTGGACCTACTCCTCTGTTCCCTCCCCTCTGATCACTCTGATATCCTTCCACACTCTTCCTTTTCAGCTTCATGTGCTTTGCTTTGAAACCCACCAACCCAGCAGTACTGCCTTTATGTACATGTGTGTAGGAATGTCTACTGTATCATGGGTAGCCTGCAGGGGCTACTTCCCTGAAGAAAACTGACCTTCCCTGCCCCAGTAACCATCTGTTGCTAATAGCTCCTCAGCTGGGGGTGGAACTCCATGAGACCCTCCCCCATCTATGTTGTCATTTTTGGCTGTCTTGATCTTGTGCATACATACAGCCATGGCTTCTGTGAGTTCCTGTGTACAACGGCTCTATGTGTCTGGCAAATATTGTTTCATTATAGATGTTTACTACCTCTTGCTTTTACAGTCCACTTTTATTTGATGTTCCCTGAGCCTGAAAGGGGGTGTACTTTAGATATCCCATTTGGACCTGAGTACTCCACAGCATCTTATTCTCTGCACATTGACCAGTTGTAGGTCTCTGTATTAATTGCCATCTACTTTTGTTAAAGCTTCTCTCATGAGAGCTGAGAGATGCTCTATTATATGGAAAAAAAGATAAGAACTTAGAAGAAAGTTTATTACTATGCCCATTTAGCAGAATAAGAGAATTAGGCTCTTGCCTAGGGCCTTTACCTTACAAGACATGTGTTTGGTGCCTAGTTAATGATACTAGGCATGCGTTCCATCTTGTGGAGTGGGAAGGCGTTAAATCTGACCAGAAAATAGCTGGTTACTACCATAGCGTTCATGCCACTATTGCACCAATGCGCACGCCTTGCCAGGATAGTCATTGTGTGGTTCACATCTGGGGAAGATGTCTGCTTACTGTTCTCCCCTGTGGTACCCACTTTTGATTAGTGAAACCAGATGCTTTTGGTATTGGACACTTTCAGTCACACTTGTCAGCCACAGTGTGACAAGAAGGGTCAAAAATCTCCATCGCTTATTCTGTGAACTTTAACTGCCTCCTAAATTGAAGAAATACTTAGTTTGGTGGTTAAGAGGACAAAACAAAATACTACTAAGATCATGCTTGATTCTAGTTAGACTCCCCTATGTGCTATCCTCCAGCAGGATTTATTTGGAGCAGGGTACAGGGAGTACTGGAGTCATGGACACTCATGCTATAGTTTGGAGAATCTCCCGCAGAGTTCTGTGTAGGGTTCAAGGATCATGCTACCTTCAAGGGTAGAGCTGTTGAACTGCGTCTTGCATGGTACATCCTTCTATCTGCAGCACTGAAGAGATTTTGCATTCACCTATTTATCCTTGGCATCTATTATTTGCTTGGCACTGTGGTGGCCTTGAAGTCCTACAGCTGAGGGATGGCATAGAGCTGTCATTGGGGGTGACAGGGTTAGTGCAATAGATTGACAGCTGAACAGGTATGGGTTGTTAGGAAATCATTTAGAACATTTCCTCTCAACCTTCCTAATGGTGACACCCTTTGATGTAGTTCCCCATGTTGTGGTGATTCCCCCAACCATAAAATTATTTTTGTGGCTACTTTATAACTGCAATTTTGCTACTTTTAGAAATTGTAATGTAACTGTCTGTGTTTTCTCATGGTCTCAGGTGACCCCAAAGTTGGGCTTGTCCCCCACAGGTTGAGAACCACCCCTGATCTAGGGCCACAAACATTATCATGACTAGGGAGAAAGTGTGATGAATTTGGAGGAGTGTGCATAAATACAACCACACTCAGGATTTTGCAGTGTAAGAAGGCCCAATTCTTCGGACTGCCCTGAAGTCAGTCCGTACCCTGAGACCACTCTACAGCCTCAGGTACTGTCTTCTTGGTGAGATCCAAAGTGTGAAGGAGAAGACTCAGCTTCTGAGTGAAGGACTGCTGTTCTCTACTCCATCCACCCTGTGGAGAGTCCCTGTCCTCTATCTAATGCTGCCCCTTGTCTGTGGAAAATTCTGGAGATTAACTTAAGCCTCCTCTTATTATTTTGGAAAGAGAAAAGCTGTCTGTGCAGGGATGATGGCGGAGGCTGCCTGGCAGATTATATTTAGAGGCCGACTCCTACATTCAAACCAGCAGAAGGCTTTTCAAGTGGTTGGAGCAGTCGCTTGGCTGGGCGAGCTTCCTTTTGGATATTAGCAAGAGCTGCTTCTGAACTCCGTTCTAGCAGGATCACTGGTTTGTCTGAAGAAGGAAATGAGAGACTGCACACTCTGTGTTTGAATAAGCCTCCAGCCTCCACTCTGGCTGAGCAGATTAAGATTTGTAGCCCACTGGCATTTCCTGAGAACACAACATATTTTTTTCTTTTCCTTTCTTTCTTTCTTTTTCTTTCTCTCTCTCTCTCTCTCTCTCTCTCTCTCTCTCTCTCTCTCTCTCTCTCTCTCTCTCTCTCTCTCTCTTTCTTTCTTTCACAAATGGTACCCTGGTTCTATTAGGCAGTGGGATCTGAAATTACAGATAAATGCAGATAGAACACAATTCACTTTGATGGAAGCCAACCCGGCCTTCTTGTTTACAGTGACGTTAGCTTTGTTTTGTTACCCAGCCATATTTTATTCTGAATAAAAGTGACTTGCTTCGGCTATGACTGAGGTATGAATGCTTTTCACATAGCTCTGGTTGGTTTCATTCTGCCCAAGGATAGAGATGTGGGATGGAGGTGAGCATGAGATGAGAGACAATGATGGGAGCCTGCATCTTAACTTTCCTCTTTCAAGCAGCTCCAGCCTGATGCACAATCCTTTCCTCCCCATTTGTTGCTGGGGCCCTGTTCCACTTTGGTTTAGCTTCTCTTGACTCCCATGGCCCCATTGCTCATCCCTTCATTGACACTGTAGTTTATAGAATCTCATAAATAATGACAGTGAATATGTTATTCGTGTGTAGACATTCATTTACAGGAAAATACAAGTAGTGAGAAGGAATTGCTCAGGTGTGCCATTTGGTTTAAAGAACAGCCCTGGCCAGGGATCTATGCTCTTTTAAAAAAAATTTACCTATGGGAGAATTTCTGGTTGTTGGGACTTTTGCCATCTTGTACGGACACTCAGTATACTCTCCAGGCTGTTAAGACTCTTATGCTGGATGATGGATGCCAACATTGGCTACTGACGTATGGCTGGTTGTAAATACCTTGCTTCTCTCTGTGTGACTCATTCCTGGCTCCTCCCACCAACTTATTACAACACTTCTGCTGTTCCCAGCCAGTGTTGACTCTGCCAGTTCTGTTTTTTTTCACACAGAGCAGACAACCCCAATTAGTATTTTTCCATGTCTCACGGATACAGAGATGAACGGCCTTGTAAGAGGCCGCCAGTCTTGTGATGGATGGTAACTTAGAACGGTTGAGACAGGTGGCAATGTTGATACATGCCACATGGTGGAACAGAGAGGAAACTGAGTCAGTACTCCCTGAAAGAGACAAAGAAGCTTCTCAATGGGGTTCCCCAGGGGGTTGAACTAGGGATGTTCTAGGCACTTCTATGAAGACAAGAGTGGATACTAGCATGAGGGAACAACATAGCCCAGGGTTCAGAGGTGTGCAAGACTGTGGTCAATTCTAAGTTAATAAATATGCCCTCATGGGGGGATGCCGAGGCTCTACTGGAGAGAATGCTGCATAATGTATTAGTCAGAGCTCTTTAGAGAAACTGAACTGATAAAATGAACATATATGAAAAGGGAATTTGCTAGATTGATTTATACAATACAAGACAGGTAGCTGAACAATGAATGTCTTCATACTGGAGAGGCTGAGAACTCTGGTAGATGCTCAGTCCATGCAACTGGATGACTAAGCAGTTCCAATCTGGTGCTAAATGCTGGGGGGGTTCCTGGAGAGCCACTGGTCTTCAGTCCTTGTTGGAAGATCAAAGAAGCTTGATTCTGATGTGAGCAAAGAGTGGTGGTAGTGGCTGCAATTAGTGTTGTTATAACCACCACCACCACCACCACCACCACCACCACCACCACCACCACCACCACCACAGAGCTGATGCACTTACAAGCAAGGGGTAAAGAGATCAGGCACAGAGCAAAAGGTTTTCTTCTGGACTTTATTATATCTGGGCTGCGGCTAGAAGGTGCCACTCACAATGGGGAAAGGGTTTTCATTTTCAGTTAAATCCTCCCAGGATGCCCAGAGGCATGTCTCTTAGTTGATTGCAGGTCCCATGAAGTTGGCAACCGTTGCATATGAAGACTGAGAAGAACTCGAAGGGTTTGTGTAGGGAGACTTATTTGATCCCAGAAGAGATGGGAAACTGGAGAAAATCTTTAAGAGTAACTATCTCAGGAACAGTTCTGGTGGCGGTCTGGTTTGAATCTGAAATGTCCCCTGTAGGCTTAATCATTTTAAAAATTACTTCAAAATGTATTTTGTGTGTGCCGGTGCACGTGTGTATGGTAGGAGGGTTGTGATGTGAGTGAGCACGCTGCAGCATGTGTGTGGAGATCAGAGCACAGCTAGTGGGGATTGAGTCTTCCCTTCTACTATTTGGGCCCTGGGAATTAAACCCAGGTCATCGAGCTTGGTGGCGAGCACCTTTACCCATCTCACCATCTTGTCAGCCCCGTGGGCTCAGTACTTTTAAGCCCTTCTTCCTCTAGTTGGCCTTGCAGTTTGTTGGAACCTTTAGGAGATGGAGTCTCGCTGTCAGAAGTGGGTGACTAGGAGTAAGAATTTGAAGGTAAAGGCTAATGCCCAATTCTAGTTCTGTTCTGGGTCCCCTGTGCTGTGAAGAGACTCTGCCACATGTTCCTGCTGTCATAAGCTCTCCTCCATGCCTCTCCTCCATGAAGGACTGAGACCCTCTGGGACCATGAACCAAAACATACCATTCCTTCTTTGAGTTGTTGCTCTCAGGTATGTTGGAGTCAGCAATGTACAAGCAATCAGTATAGGTTTGATCCCCTTGGCAACGGGATGCAGACTGTTAAGAGAGAGGTGATATCATCCATTGCTGGGTAGCAGACACTGTTGTGTGTTGAATGTTGACTCTGGGCACTAATGTGCCAGATGCTAGCAGTAGTTCCTCAGATGACTTATAGTCTTGAGTCGCTCCAAGAAAATAACCACAAGGAAGTTGCCTTTCTCAAACCAGAAAAACTGTGCTGGGCTAGGGCATCTTCATAGTGTCCCATAGGTCTGACCCCTTTGCTGTGACTGTGACTATCTTACAACTGAATTCTTTGATCAATTCTGCTTCCTTTGTCTTCCTGACACCTCCTCCCCATGGTGTCATCTCTGAGATGTTTCACAGGGTCCTGAGCCTACAATGCCCTTCTTCCTTCTGAAAAGGTGATGGCCTGCTCCTCCTTTCTTGGGTCAGTCCCATACCTCAAGGTCTTTGTGGAGGAGGAAATGGGGCTTCATTGCCTGACATTTTATGACATTTTTGAGTCTCATTATGCAACAATTTCTTTCTATAGGAACTTTTGGAAGCTGTGTGAAGGACAGCTGGGTGATTCTTTGACACTCCTCATTCTTGGGGGTGTAATAAGAACATGTTTGGGCTCTTCCAATATAAAAGGAGCTTCACTTCAATGACCAATTTGACGTTTGTTCAGTGGGATCCTAATTGGAAATTTGAAATGATTTGTGTGCTCAGCAGCTGCTTTTCCTTAACCAAGCCAGGAAGAATATCTCATTGATATTTACAAGAACTCCTAAAACTGAGAGCTTTCTGACTAGTATTGACTACAGATGAAAAAACTCAGAAATTTGAAAAGGGTGGGGGCTGCTCTCTCTCTCTCTCTCTCTCTCTCTCTCTCTCTTTACATCCTTCTCCCCCTACCCAAAATAATGAGATACTAGTTCCTTCTTACTTTCTTTATATAAGTAATAAAACCAAAAAGTTACCTTATCTATCCTTTCTGGCAAGACTATTTCTCTCCATGGGGCCTAAGATATGGAAGACTAGGAATCAGATGTGTTGAACTGAACTCAGGCTTTAGATGATTTATGGATTTTCAGTGTTGACAGGTCATTAATAGATAATTAGTTCCAGAAAACTCTTCTAATTTCCCACAGGAAATGTTCCTCTACTCTAGATGCCATGCCTTTATGCATACACCTCAAAATACTATTCCCTTTCTAATGCTAAACATAGCTTTTAGTTTTTCATTACAAATTCGGGGCACATTCATCACCAATGGTAGGATTATAGACATGCCATGTTTATCTTTCCTGTGACTCAGAGAAACTATCCATACCTTGCTGTACATTCCCCTAGAATGTTCTCTTTCTGTACACACACACACACACACAGACACACACAACACACACACACACACACACACACACTTTTAAAAAATAACATCAAATAATAGCTATAGATCACAATCTGTTCTATAATGTACCACAAATATCCTACTTCAGTAAGTAAGCATTTACATATTGTCAGGGCTATGTCTCATGGTTATGCTAATTGGAGTAACCATGTGGCTGTCATAAGTAGTTGGAATATGTGCTGGATCCCCACAGTAGACATCGATTTCTTGCTCTTATAGCAGCAGTTCCTGAAGGTGACCGGGTCATAATGAAGCTTTCATCTGAGTGGGTGTTCATGGCTTTTGGCTGTCTGAGGCTGTAATGTCTTCATGTGGCTTCCAAATGCTGGTGATCTCTGTACCATCATTTTGTCCAGGACACCCAGAATAGAGGAGAAAAATAAAGAAGCAAACAAGCTGGACCTGCACTCAGGGTCCAGCATGTCACCCCCGTTCTGATTGGCCAGAATTCTGGTACATGGCCACAGAGGAAGTTAGGCAGTGTTTCTAACTCTCCACAGAGGAATTTGGGTCAAAGCTAGCAGCTCCTGATACATCTTTATTTACTATAAAACTTTTTTCTGAAAGGTTAGATTCATGTCTGATTGTTCCCTTACTACATTTTCTTGTAGCCATTACAGCTCAAAGATATTTACTGAATAAATAAACGAACCCTACCTGTGCTTTGAGACAGGTTATCATGTAAGCTAGCTGGCCTTGAACTCATGATCTTCCTGGATCCAGCTATCAGGAGCTGAGACGAACAGGTGTGAGCCACCATGACTGGCTGAACCCTATCTAGTTTCATTGTTCGGGATTAATGATGATATAGTCTTTTTGTTAAAGGATAAATAAAATCCACCTTTCAGGAAAGAGAAAAGTGAAATAAAAGCCTGAACTCTGAGGATGAGGAGAAAAGAGTCACAGAAACAGGCAGCAGGCACACCGTTGGCCAGGAGCAGAGATGAAAAGGCACAGATTTACTAGACAATAAGAAGGGTCCTGATTAGGAGTAGCATCTATGTCCCAGTGTGACTTCCCCCAAAGTAAGAGAAGCTGACTTCTCTGTCACCTTTAGGGGTCGCACTGTAGTCCTCAATGTCTCCGTGCTCTGTATCACCATGCCATGCCTCCACCTATGGAATATGTGATGTTGCTACTAAGGAAGAGGCAACTTACAAAGTACACTGTGGAGGGATTTCTCTGAGAAGTAGGCAAGACCCTGCAGCCTAGACAATACCACATGTGTCCAGAAACACCCAGAAATCACAGTGGAGAGGACAATTGGCATAGTTGGTTGACAGTAGGATCAAGACTGTCAACGACACAGCCCATGTTTCTTTTCCCACACAGTAGGTGACTCTAGTGGTGATTCTGAATAAGCAAGTGGGGCCAAGGATGTTATCCTAATTCCTCCATGAATCTTCTTCCCAGGATGGAATGAAAGGTCCATATATTTTATTTATTTTTTTCTGCCAACTTCTTAAGCATGGCACTGGTGTCAAAGCAGTTGAACCAAAAACAAACAAACAAACAAAACAAACAAACAAACAAACAACAAGCTGTAGAAGCCAGGTCCAGAATTCCCATTTCATCCTAAGCATTGATCTTATTGTAATGTTAGAAGCCAGTAAGATTGGTACCTGGGCCACCCACCCCCCATCATCCACCTCGATGTGCAGACAGCCCATCAAGAGAGCTGGTTTTATACGGTTGCATCTGCCTTTTCACATACATGTCTATTCTCAGAGGTGACGTGGGGTATTTGTTTGTGCTCTAACAAATAAAGCTTGCCTGAGAGATTAAAGGGCAGAGTGAGCCACTAGTTACCATAGAGGTCTGGAGGTCTGTACAGACAAACAGGAAGTGATATGGCTGGGCTGAAAGAGGACCATAGGTGGGAGGAGACAGATGGCTGAGGAGTTAATAAGGTAAGAGTTAGCTGTGGCTTGTTCCTTTGTCTCTCTGATCCTTCAGCATTTACCCTGGTAATCTGGCTGTCAGTTTTTATTATTAGGATCAATTAGAACTTGTGTGACAGTGACATGCTAGTGTGTGAGCTTGTCTCCTCATCCCTGAGGCTGGGTGGGCAGGTGCTGCTGTTCTCATGGTTTTCATGGCTTAATGGTTTTGTGCCTAATCCTGTGGTTATCATGGCTGGGTCTGGGATCACAGTGGCTATCTTCTATAGCCTTGAGTTGGTTTGAGGGTATATTAAGGAGTTCCAACTATGTTGAAGACCTTTTGGCAGGGTGGGCATAGCCTACAGGAATACACAGGTCATTGGAAGGAGAAGGTGTGATGCTTAGTATCCAAGATCCAGGCTCAGAGGTGCATTTTCCAGGACTTACAAATCTACTTTCTTGACTCTGTCTAAAAGACAGTGATCAGGCCAGGGAATTCTGCTGCTGATAGAAGTTACAGTCTTCAGATATTTTACAACTTCCATGAGATCAGCTCAATGTGCTTAAGGCTGCTTTCTTTTTTTCCAGTAGATTTTAAATGCTGTAGCAATAACTTTGACTGCAATAAAAGCTTGAAACTAGTCAGAGCCAACATATACTTTCCTTTCAGTATCCTGAGTGGCATGTGGAGTTATTAAGATTTAAAGCTTTTTTGGCCTTCAGAACATAAATTCTAAGAGCTTGGGTGAAGGAGTGGAGACCAAGGGACAAAGGGAAAGGAAGAAGGAAGATGGGAGGATTTTTGCAAATGCTTTTTAGCTGTTTAATGGCATTTTATAGTCTGCTGTCTGTCTGAAAGCCTCTTCAGAGTTCTCTGTGGGTTACTCCATCAATCCTCATGCTGTCCTTCAGAGGTGATAAAGACAAATGGCAAGAGACATGAAATATGAGAGAAGAGATGCTAAAGACAAGAGCATTGGTTGATTACTGAAAGCCGGCCAGGTAGCTTCCACGTTCCGAAGTCCTAGCTCCAATGGGCATGCTTGGACTGTGCACATGGCCTTGCTATGGACCAAGAAAGAGAAAGAGACTTAACTTTTGGCTTTGTTGACCCAAGGAGTGTGTGTATACCCTAGAGTAGGATTTGCTAAAGAGTTCCTGAGGGTGGAAAGAGGAACAAGGCTTTGGGGCTGGGATAAATGTTAGCTTTATTTCCACTCCCATAAGTCCTGGGTTCCTTGCTCTGATGAAGCTCCCATTTAAGTATCACAAAAAGTAATGGAGAGCATAAATTCACATTATTAAAAGTCTGAAGAAGAAACGAACAGGTGGGTGTGGAAGAGGAATATCCTTGGTTCTTGAGAGTCTCTTCCAGCCCTTATTCCCCACCCAGTGAATCTCAGCAGTTGGTATATAAGAGAGGGATTGTAATTTCGACATGGTTGAATGTATTCTATTTCCTTGGGGGTATTTAGAGACTTCTCCCCACCTCCACCATCCCATAATTATGGTTTTGTGACGAGAAAGGTATAGGGATTCTCTGGGGCTTGGGAATATCTTTGCTTTATCTGAAAGTGTCTTTCTATTCCCTCCAAGCAATGGCTGCTTCTTATCCTGCCTTGGATGAAAAGATACAAAATGGGCTTCTAATTTCATGGTTGAGGTGAGAAGAGATACTATCGGCGCAGTGCCTGGCAAACATTTTTTTTTTCTAATACTAATCTAGAGTTTGTCTGTGTGGCCACAGCATGGTCAGGAAGATAAGCAGGTATATGTGTGCACATGAAGCTGCAATTCAAGTGTTCTTCTTTTTTGAAACAGCCTAAAAATTTGGCGGAATGCTCTCTGTTTGCAATCTGAGAGTGCAGGTGGTTCCTCTGAGCACTTTGTAGCTACCCTCGAGATGCGAACATGGCATGCGTGCAGGTATATCGGCCCCCGATGGGGAGCAGCGTCCCAGTCCCCTTGACTGCTGCTTATTTCAGAGTGCCGGCTCCTGCCCAGACTCAGCACGTTGTTCTCAAGAGCTCATAGCAAAGCAGCCTAGACGTAGCCAAGAAGGGCGAGGGTTAAGGAAAAGAAATGGGGTCCAACGTGAGCATCTTTCCCCCTTTCAGCTTTTTAGAAGATAAATGTTTCAGATTTCAATCTGTGGTTCCCAGCAGTTCTCTGGGAACACTGCAGTCGGCCCACAAAAATCGCTACTGCTGAGCCAACCATAGATAATGCGTCTCAGCAGGGATGACATAATGTGCTAAAAGAAGACTATGATGTAATGCCCATCTCCAAGATCAGAGCCAATTTCCGTTACAAAGCCTCAAAGTCTAGCAGGAGGTAATGAGCTAGCATAAATTGTGCAGCACGGTTAAATTCTAGGTCTCATATTCCTATCTGCAGTTTTTCAAAGACAGAAAAGGAAAGAGAATTCCTAGATCAGAAGTATCTTCTTAGCAAGTCTTTGCTTGCTCCCAATTCAGACAGAGCCCTGCTCCAGGCTGCCCCCGTCCCCTTGGCCCCCATGTGAATCCAGTGTCTGGGTCTATAATCTGCAGTAAGGTGGTGATGTCATTGCCAATGCTCAGTGTGTGTCTGCAGATACCGTTTGGGAAGAGGGTGTGGCGTTTGAAGGAGACTGTGCCTTTCCTGGAATATTGGAGTAACTAGGTTGGAAATGCCCCAGAGGAACTAGAGGGCGGGTGGTGAGGAACGGGGGATGAAGTCAGGATCACCTTGAAAACCTCAGAAAGGGCAACTTACCATGCTTGTGGAAGTCCGGGCACCTGGACCAAAAGCTCCTGGATAACCAGTGGTACTGCTGCCTCCCATGATTAATTATGCAGTCCGACCTCCTAGGGTGCCGTCTGCCTGGCAACAGGCAGCTGGAGTCCACCTTTTGCTTGTGCTTCAATAGAAATGTTGGAAACAGCCATCCTTCATCTAATCGATGAAAGTCTCAGAGACTAGGGAAAGATGCCCTGCTTGATGCTTGCTTGTCTCTCCTCCTCATCCAGGCCACACTGTTCCCCTTTCCACTCTGTTCAGTCTTTCCTTCATTTAATTTCGTTACTCAAACTGTTTATAGGAGGATCTCGGGTTTGTTTGGTTTGCTTTCTTTCATGACTTCTGGGTGCCGGTCTTCACCTGTGGCTTGACACTCTCTGGAGCCGTGGTTCTCAACCTTCCAGATGCTCCTGTGACCCTTTACTACAGTTTTATCCTCATGGCATAGTTCCCCCCAACCACAAAATAATTTTCATTGCTACTCCATCATTGCAATTGTGCTACTGTTATTAATCATAACATAAATATTTTTGTTTTCCCATGGTCTTAGGTGACCCCTGAGAGGGGTCATGACCCACAGGTTGAGAACGGCTGCTCTGGATGGAAAGGGAATAGTTTTGATTCAGGGCTGCAGCTCAGGACTTCAGAGCTGGGTTGTGATGGTGCTGACAGCTGCCTGGAACTTTGAGAGTGGAACACCATCTTTAAGTAGGGAGCACACTTTAGATTAATATAAAACAACAGATGAAAATGTTCTGGTAGAAGAAAAGAGAGGAATAAAAAGACAAATGACATACACGCTGAAGGATTGCTCCTGAGAGCCTGTAACCTGGAATGGACCTTGCTTTCTAACTTTCCTGTGAAGTTCCAGCAAGTGTTTTATTCTTATCTGCTAAAAGAATAGGCATTACCTTATCACCAGAGGTCGACTTCAGATTCCTTACATTATACTAATAGTATCCATGGGTGATGGAGGACTCTCATTGGTTAATAAAGAAAAATGCCTTGGCTTTTGATAGGGCAGGATTTAGATAGGTGGAATAGACAGAACAGAATGCTGGGAAGAAGGGAAGTTAGTCAGATGCCATGCCTCTCCTCTCTGGGTCAGACGCCATGGATCCAGCCACCAGGTCAGATGTGCTGAATCTTTCTCGGTAAGCCACCACCTCGTGGTGCTACACACATTAACGAAATGGGTTTAATCAAGATTGTAAGAATTAGCTAATAAGAGGCTGAAACTAATGAGCAAGCAGTGTTTAAATGAATACAGTTTTGTGTGTTGTTATTTTGGGTATAAAGCTACCCAAGTGGGAGCCGGGCAGGATGAAAAGCAGGCCTGCTCGCCTCATCACTACACATGGGAACAACTTCTGCCTAGATTTTCCCAGTGTACGGTCACCCTAAAATGTTCTCATTAATCGTCTCCCTTAAATCCTTACCAGAAACCTGCTGAGGTAGTTTGATAATCTCCATTTTATAGAAGAGGAAAATGGAGGCTTGTGGGTTTAAATTACTTGCCAGGATTGCATGGCTAAGATGTAGATCCCTTGCTACCATTTCCCTATCTTCCATCTCTGAAGTCCCCAGATTTGAAATCTGAGATTTGAGTAGAGTGAATCCCTGTGTTTCAGGGGGCTAGTCTTCAGGACAATGAGTTCTTTGTAGTAGCATAAAACAAAGGCTTTGCATTCTGCATCACAGGCCCTAGTGCTTGCAACACATTGCATGTTCAGTAAAGGCTTGCTGCATATCATATGGAGGGAAAGAGAGGGAAAGGGGACGCTTACAGCAAGTGCAGAGGAAGTACAAATGGGGCGGAGTTCAGTTGCCTCTAGTTTATCAGGGAAGACTGGGGGAAGAATGGTGGGCATTATATCTGTGAGGAGCTAGGGAGAGCGGCTCTCATTGTTTCCATTGTTTGTCCTCATATTGTCACGATGCTGTTGAATCTGGGGCCCAGAGCACTTAAGCATATCCTCTACTGCTGAGCTAGACCCTAAGCCCCGGCCTGCATTCTTTAGCATCTGTCCAGGTAGATAAGCTGTCTCTAGAGACCAAAGTAGCAGAAGCCTGCTAGGCACAGGTGGGATTATTTATTAATATAAGACCCTTCACAGATAAGCTTTTCTGAATTCAATAATGCCAATTTCCTAAGGAAATCTCTAATCCCAAAAATTTATGAGAGCTGGCTCATATATACAACACATAGGAAGGTGATGTAGGACAGAGGAATCGAATTGGATAGTTTGGACAGATTGTTTCTTTTCTGGTCAACAGCAAAGTGCATTATGTTGCACAGCAGCGAAGAGGTCCTGAGACCATGCCACCTTGTTTTCTAAAGTCTGAAATATCTGCGATGTCTGGTATCTTTTCTTATTATGGTTCTTCTATATTTTGAAAGTATACAGAAGAAATAATATAATTAAAATTATTTCACCCCATGTGGCGGCTCATGCTGATTAAGGCTTGCACTTGAGAGGCAGAGGCAGGAGTCCAGCAAGTCTGAGGTCATCCTGGGCTAGAGAGTAAGTCTCTGACCAGCCAGTGCAGCATGGTGAGGCTGTCTACACAAACAAGCAAACAAACTAACAAATTCAGTTAGTACCAAGCCAGAAAAAAGTATGTATGCGTGTGTATCAATGAATAAACTATTCTTAATTTACAATAAACCAAAGCACATATCTTAATCAATCAACAACACTGAGCAACAGCAAGACCATCTTTATGGTAGACTCATATTTCCAGGTGTCAATGGCCTGTGGTGCATTTTATTCCCCAGAAGCACCCCAGGGCTTGCTGGTTCAGTTTTTATTGACACCTGACCTCTCGGCATTCCAAGTGCCCCAACAATCAATCCGGCTCCCATTCACACACTAGTTTTCATGTCTTGCTTGGATCCAAAAGGTTGGCTCCTTCCAGTGTCTCTCCTCCCTTGTTTCTCTTTCACTGGGACTCAGCTCATGTGTCCAGCATGGCAGCTCAGCACCCAGAGAGTTCAGACTGAGCCTCTCAGTGTTCTCTTCCTGTAGTCCGCTATGGCTTCCACACATACATCCAGCCAATTCTCCCTTCAGTTTCCTCTCCTGTGTATTAGCCAAAGAGGTCCTTTGACCCCGTGTCATTTCTATTTTCAGAGATGTTTGCTCCTCGATCTTTCTCATCCCCATTGCCTGTGTGTCTTTCTCACTTTCTGACTCACGGGGATGAATGTGATTGACTGGGGACAATTCGTGAATATGCCTTAGAGTCTCTGCTCATTGAGGTTTTCTGTTTTTGCTGGGTTCTTACATACATTGAAGAAATCTAAGTCTGTCCTAAAGGTGAAGTTCACAGTGCCATGTCTGTAATAGCAGGTTCTTAGACCTCCTCCTTTCCACTCCCACAGTAATGCTTCGTTTTGACTTCCCCTAAAGCCCCCCACCCGAGTCCTTCTTGTGTGACAGCTGTGGGTGTGCAAGACCACATTCCTGGAGTTTGCAACCAGCAGGGGGTATTTTTGTCTTATGGAACTCTGAGTTTCTAGTGACAAAGCTATGTCTCTTTCATATTCATGTACCATACAGTGTGCAGCAGCGTTTCTGAGCAGATGGCAGCTGTTCAGCGAGACAACTGCAGAATAAATGAGATGAGCACTTGAAAAATCCACACTCACGATACCAGCCGTTGAAGCATCCCCTGCCATAGCGCTAGAACGCGAGGCTCACATGGGCACATTTATCTCTGCATCACCTTGTCCTTGGGACATGAATGCCCAAGGACATCTGTGAGAGGGGCTGATAATATTTGACGTTTTGTTTGTTGTTGTTGGGAGGCCAAAGAGTTCAAAGCAAGCACTTGGAAGCACAGGGTGATCAGCAGTTCTCACTAATTGACTTGGCTGTTTTCATTTCATTTCCCCACCCTCTCCTTGTCTCTTTCACATCCCTGTTGTCTTCCTGCTGCTCTCCCCACTCTCTGACTCCTAGGGAGAAATAGGAATGATTGGCGAGGAATATGATCGATTGCTGACATTTGGGAAGACAGCATTGAGATGTTTCTGGTTTTGCTGAATTATTATGTACATTAAGAAGATCTGAGTCTTGTTTTTCTCATTGTATAAAAATGAAAGGACCATAGTTGGTCTAACCTGAGTTTCCTGATAGCATTAGGATTTCTCTAGAAAGAGATGCACCAAAGGCTTTCACCCCCTTCCTCTGGGTGGGCGCTCTGGAGCAGAAACCCATTCGTGGTGAATTGTGCAGTCTAGTCGTGAAAAGGCTCCGAGCTGAATGGTACGAAACAAACAAGACGGGAAGGAAGTAGGGTAGTGAAATCCCCCTGCACAAGGGTAGGGAAGAGAGTGGCGTCCCAAGGTTGAAACAGAGGGACAGGAGAGTAGCTTGTTGTTGAGGCTAATGTAGACACATGCAGATCCAAATCTCAGATGGAAGAAGACTTTTATTGTCCGTACCCAAGCAGTTGACCAGTCAGGGAGCCTTCATCCCTAATGAGCTCTGATGTGGGTCTACCTTATGTCATGTTTACTGTATTTGCTCTGACGAGGATGGCAACCCCAGCCTATTCGGGTTGACTGGAGCCAGCTACTTCCTGCTTAAACCAAATAACTATGAGCCAAGCATAAAGGTCAGGCGGGTTCCAAGGGCCCAGTAGCAATGTTCATAATAGAATGGGTGTCATGAAGAAAAGGAGTGGTCACTGATGGGTTCCAAAGTCTCTTGCCCATGCTGAGTAAATAGAACAGGGGAAAAAAAGACCTCTCAGGAAATATGTGTGAATTATGAGTTGTTCCTATGACCACCATCCTTTTAGGATAAACTCACCACCCAACTTCAAAATGACAGGGCCCATGTCTGCCCCTGACCACAGACTTTCACCGGTACTTTATGCTATACTAAATCCAAAGCTTCCGCCGTGTCTAAAATTAGCCTCAGCTAAACATATCATTACAGATCTAGGGAAGAGTGTGAAGGGCTTTTTCTTCACCCGTGTTCCCAGGTGCAGTCAGTTCTGGGGCCGTGGATGCCCTGAATCAGTCCTTTTAAGTGCTTGAAATAAATGACCCTCAGACTGAATTTTTTATTGCCCGAAGATGCATATTTTGGAAAGTTTGAAGCATTCTGTTCATCTATTTCAAATCATTTGAATATAAAAATGTAGCATTTCACACTTTGGGATATTTAAGTCTCTATTCCTTTGTTTTCCCCAAGTCTCTAATACTTTTTTAAACCTTTCAAATTAGTTTGTTTAAAGGCCAATTTTTTTCTATCGTGGTTTTTGAGGTGGAAATGGAACTTTACCAGCTTTTAGAGGGAAAATTATGGTAGTTTGTGTAGAGGTTAAAAACATATGGGCGTGCTATTCTGAGCTCTGTGTTTCGGGTAGGATTTAAATACCTAGGAAGGAAAGTGGCAAGGACAGCTCCTTGTTCTCTACTCTCTTTCCCACCTACCTCTAACGGTAAGCCAAAGAGGAAATGTATTCTCCTTATCCTTGCCTATTCAAGACGCACTTACTCTCCCCTCATCCCCAAACCCAGGATAAAAAAGCCATGGGGCCATTTCTGACCTCTTGCTTGACCCAAACCAGGTGGTTTCAATTTCTTTACTTTCCAGCCCAATTATTTTGAAATCCATTTCTCTTCTAAGTCAGCATGCCAGAAATATAATGTTTCCTCGAAGACTAGGTCTGTAGGATATTAATAGAAGTGACTTAAGTAAAGAGTTTTGTCTTGAGTGATTTTCTTACGGCTGGCCTTCTCAGATAACTTAGTGTGTGATGTGATTCCCACACTTACTGTTCCTGGGTGGACTTTCTTTTCTTTGTCTTCCCATCCTCCCTCTCACCTTCGTGCTTTCCTCTCTCTCTCCTCCCCTCCCCTCCCCCCCGTCATACATTGTCTATTTGTCTATGTTGCTGTTTGCTATACTTAGAGGACTGACATCTTCAAGGGCAGAATCCGAGATGGAACCACTGGAATTTCTTTGAAATTTCAAACGCCCGTGTCTTTTCCAGTTCACTAAACACCTTTCTGAGCAATGCTCACTGGGTTTGAATGCTGATGTGTGCTAACTCTCCCACCTCAGTCACTCCAGGCAGTTCCTTGTCTTCTCCAAGCCTTGATTCTTTTCCGTACGGAATGAGAAGGATGGGCTGCTGGGAGGTCTTGGGAACACTTGGAGCACTCTGTGTATAGGGACTCTGAGGCCCGGGAGAACATGTGTAACGGTGAGATGACCCATATTTTCCCTCTGGAGAATTTGTACCGCTTGACTCAGGCTAATCGTGTTGGAGATGGCAGAGACAAGTCTGGCCACACTGAGCTGGCAGAACCGTGTGGTCACAGCAGCAAGAACTGATTAGAAAATGCCTTCTAGGGTAGCCCAGTCCCCATGGGCCTTCTTGCACTTGACTTGTCTGAGTCCACTTTCTCCCTCTCATTCTTTAGAATTTGTTATTTATCTTGAAACTTTATCTCAATTGATTTTGTTCAGAATTTTTTACCACCACAATCTTATCTCTTTCTTAAAATGTGAGCTCAGGAATTCTTCACAGTGTGGGCTACCTGACGCTTTCTTTTCCAGCTATGAAAGCTAAGAAGTTTGTCTGTGCAATAGTATATGGTGCAAGAACAATGGGGGGACGTTCATCATACTTGGAAGGTGCATTTAGATGATCCAACTTAAACTACATGCTGTGTAGTATCCATGGGTAGGACAAGCTCAAAGAGGATTATTAGATACTTTCCCCAAGCACCTGAAGGTATTGATTTGTAATAAAGATGCTTTTGTACTACTGGCTGTAGCTGCCTTGGGTGATGCACTATGATATAGAGGTAAGTCTACTTGGGGAACTAAGGGGAACTTGAAAATTTAAGAAGTTCGTAGGCGTGTGGGATAAGCTACCTCTGTAGCCTCTTACTCAAGGAGAATTTGGTTTTCTGCCACTTTCAGAGTAATGCCAGGCTGAAGGAGAAATTTAAAGACAGAGAAAAGGTAGCTTTTAACTTGGTCCCTAAGGAGTTCAGAGCTTCCACAGCCAGAGGTCAGTGAGGCTGATCCAGTGATGCTCAGCACCATCTTATGTGAGACTATCTGGAGACATAAAGGGACAGTACCACAGGGGCTAGAATAAAGGGATTAACACTCTTCATCCCAGGACTGTAGTGCACGCTAGGTGTCCTGGCTGTGGTGTTCCATCAAAGAACTGGGATAATGTTTGGGCTCGCCATTTGCCCCCAGCATGTTTGGAAGAAATTGTGGGAAAGGAAGTGTTTGTGCTGCTGTCAGTGATGACAAATGCACTTTTCATTTCTAAGTTCCTGGAAGCTGCATTACAACTTGGCTGGGTAGAAAATGATCCCTTCTCTTGTTTTAGATTAAATGGATTTTTAAAAAAATGGTGGGTGAGATAATTTCAAGAGGTGAGAACTGGGGGGAATCTTGATACCAAATTCTGGAACAATTTTGGTGACATTTTACAGCTCTTCTGTTGGTATGGGATATGGTGCATGCATGTGTGTGTGTGTATATGTGTGTGTGTGTGCGTGTGTGTGTGTGTGTTGGTGTTTGTGATTCTAGAAGTACAAGTCAGAGCCTCATGGAATTCTACTATGGAGTGGGATCTCTAGCCTGGTTGTTGTTTTAAATATCTTGATGTCCTATGCCTATCTGTGTGCTATTTTCTCTTTATGGCTAGTGTTGGTCTAAAAATGAACCAAAACCACAAAACAAGAAACTTCAAGGGTGCAAGAAGAAAGGGGTATCTAATAACTTTTGTAGCACATCCCATCCTCATGTCCTAGTTTTGATCTTGATTGTTATGGAACTCAACTACACTATCTCTTTTTGGCTTCACGGTTTCCTAACCTGGCAGTATGAAATACCTGCTAGATCCCATTAGGTCATTTCCGTGCTCATGACACTTTGTAGGTGAGAGCTATCATCTCTGGACAATCTTCTCCAGCCATGGAGGTTGGAGTCTGGTCAGTAAATGCCTCCCTTCATGGTTTCCCTTCAAAAATATATCTGCAGTGTTGTTTGTATTGGTTTTTCTTTTTGCCCCCATTTCATTCCCTTTAGCTCTCAACTACTTCTTGATGCTTTTCTGCAAATAAATGACCCACATGTGTGCTTTTATCTCGGTCTCCGTTTTCTGGAGGGAAATCCAAGCTAAGATGAAAGACTGTGAGAACCCTAGCTTCAAGGCCACTCCGTCTATGATAGTGGGCATTCGCTGCTCCTGGCACTCACTATTCATAGCTTTTCTTATTCTAGCCCCTGTAGTCTGACTTCATCCTTTCTTGACTCAGCCTGTGTGCTTTTGGTGCTCACCTGGTTCTATCCTTGACTCTCCATGAGTCAGGACACAGTCTAGTCTCAGGGTCAACATGTGACTCAGTTCGAGTCTCTGATACGTTTACCAGGAATAGATCTTTTGCTCTTGTGTCCTGAGTCTGTCCATAACTGGCAGAGAAGTCTATAGTGCTAGTCATCATGCTTCCGGGTAGGACTTAAGACTGGGGAAGAAGGAGCTAATCAAAGGGCAGAAGCAGAAACCCACCCTGCCCAGCATAGCTATCACCCTGTCAGTGTACTGGCTCTAACTGGCTAGCTGTGGCAGTTGTTTCCAGAATCAGAGCCTACATACGAGAACTAACGATGGAAAAAGACAAGTCCTAATCATATTATCTGAGCCCCGAATCTATCTATACGCTGAACCAGCTCTGTCCCCCATTTCAGTTTGTATAAACTGAGAGCTGTCATTCTATAATCTATTTACTTTCAGGGAAAATGTCTCAACCACTCTGTCAATCTGCAGGATGTCAAAGTTGACCCGGACTAGCAGATGTCAAGATGCATCTCTTTCCCATCATGCAAGTACCTTCCTAACAAGATAGGAAGCTACCAGGGGGGATGGGCCACCCCTGCCCCCTGCCCGCCCACCATTTATCTATCTATCTATCTATCTATCTATCTATCTATCTATCTATCTATCTATCTATTATCTATCTATCTATCTATCTATCTATCTATCTATCTATCTATCTATCTAATCAGACCGAAATGTTCTGGGTGAAATAATTTGTGGCACTGTTTCAGTCTTCCCTCCTAGAGGAGCCTATGCTTCTTAATATCTTTGCTAATGAGATCATGGAAGCTGTGTCTAATGCGCAATCATTTCTGCCTTGATGAAAGGGGGTGGTGGCTGTGCAGGCATGCTGTGGTGGGACTGCCCTATGGAGGGCTTCTCACCTAGTTCACTTTCTAGCATTGCTATGTGAGAGGAATACTCCGCACCAGAGCGTGCCATGAATCTACACTGAGACAATAGATTCCCAAGGGCAAAGGGTGGTGACTTGCACAGTTCAGGTCTTTTCATATTTTGCACTTTAGATTTCCTCTCGTATTTATTTTAATTTTGTTATCAAAACCTACGGCTTTCTTTCGGAAGCCATAAGCAGTGTTTTGCAAAGCTGCCTCTTCTGGGGCAAAGAGAGCTCAGATTAAGATGAGCTTCGGCATCCATTACAGGATAGTAGCTCACTGTTCCCAAATCTGGCTCCCGTTTTTTACGTTCCAGTACACTGCTAATTTACTTCGTAAGGACTGTTGTATAGTCAAGGGCCTCCCAGACAAAGGACTAAGGGTTTTTATCCAGTCTTGAGATGGGCCTGAGCTATTGAATATCTTCAAGGGCGTTTTCCGAATTCCCTAGAGCTTGTTTGGTCTTCAAATTGCCTCAAATTCTACATCAAAGTAGCCCTGACTCTTTAAAAGATCAGTAATCTGTAAGCTCATCCCCATCTGTCTCTTTTCAAAGCCTATTCTTCATAGGCAGATACATTTTGTGGTTCTTTGAGGTGAGAGCTCAAGAAAGGGCAGTCAAAGTCACTTTGGGACAAATGGAAGGGCCTGGGGCAGGTTTGCAGATGAATATCCTGAAAGGGAAAGAGATGGCTGGCTAGAAAAGGGTCTGGTTATCTTGGCAAGCTTCTTGAAGAAATCCTTTCCCCTGGGATCAACCAGCATCCATCCAATCATGTTCTCACCGCTGCTTCCATGTCCAAAAGACAACACTTACTATGAGAAATGCCTCTTTATGACATCATCCTTTCCCTTTTATTTTTTATTTTTTTTGCCATGTGCCTGAGAATCTATTGTCAGGTCTAAGTGTGTTTGTATGTGCCTTTGCCGTGTTGATAATTTATGCTTCTAGGCAGAGGTATGATGTACTGAGATATGTAATTCCTAGAGTAAAGCTAGAGACTCAACAGGCTAATTTGCCTGTTGCTTATTTTAGTAAATCTACTCTTCGGCCAAGGGAATGGGTACTTTCTGGGAAAGAAGGACAACAGGAGGAGTTGTGTGTGTGTGGGGGGGTCACTTCTACATTACTGATAGCCTTCAACTGTCTCCGTGCTTCAGCTGGGCTCCACTGTGGTCATCTTTCCTTCTTGCTGCAACTGATACACCCCAAAGAGCAATTTAAAAAAGAAATGATGTATTTGGGTTCACAGTTTCAGAGTGTTTCGCCCCTGGTTGCCTGATCCCATGGGCCTGGGGAGAGCATCAAGTGGACAAGAGCAGTACGGGCATGGGGGAAAGCTGTTGGCCTTGTGAGCAGGAAGCAGAGCGTGAGACAGGAGGTGTGGGGTAGTACACAATTGTGCTGCAAATGCCTCACGACCTCAACCTAAGTCCCACCTTCTGAAATTCCCGTAACATTCCCGGATAATGTCAGTAGCAGGGGACCAAGCCTTAAACACATTAGCAACGGGGGACATTTTATATGGAAACCACAATCAATTCTGCCAGGCATATGGGTAATCGACTCATGAGAAAGTTTATTTTGACATACGGTTGTCTTTGGGGCTCTGTTTAGGACCTGTTAAGATTTCTTACTCACCTCGCTTAGAGACAGAATTACACAATCGTTACAAGAACAGTCCTCACCAGTGCTGTCTGACATTCCTTAAGAAGTTCGTTCAGAAAATCAAAAGTCTGGTGATGGTTTTAGGAATTTCCTAGATAGCTTGCTGTTGAGGCAGGAGGTTCAATAGCAAACATCCTCCGTGAGCTTCTTTCTATTGGTCATTTCAAAAAGACTTCAGTGTAGTGGCATTTCAATTGTATTTTAATAAATAAAGCTTGTCTAAAGATCTGAGGTAAAACAGCCCCACTGGTCAGCCTTACAGACCAGGTAGTCTTACCACACATCTTTAATCCTAGTAGTCATACTAGGTTGCCATAGAAACTGGATGGTACATGCCTTTAATTCTAGCCTTCAATCCCAGAACGAGAGTGGATTATAAAATGGGAGGAAACAGCTCTCAGGCACAGTCTAATTCTGAGATTCCTGGAGGCAGGATCACCATTTCAGACTGTGTTCGAGGTAAGGGCAAGTGGCTGGCTATTCAGCTTTTTGGATCTTCAGGTTGAACCCCAACTTCTCTGTCTGAGTTGTTATTAACTGTGCATCACCGGTGCCAGTCGTGAAATATCTGAAAAATTTCCATGTTTAAGGCATGTTCCTCAACATCATAAAGAAAAGCCCTTGACTTCAAAACATTGTGACCAGGAATCCAGGTCACACACAGATGAGCAATAAAATAAGGTCTTAGGTGGATGGGAAGACCACAGTCCCAGAGATGGGCCACAGCAGCTTACTGTTTCCTCGGCATAACTCACCTTCTCTAGGAAAGCAAATGGATCTGTTAGACAACACAACCTGTATCCATCATCACTTACAGACGGATCTTGATTTCATGACCAGTGGTGTGGGATTTGTGATTTATTTTGTAGCCAAAACATAGAACAGAGCTGTTCTTATTATTTTATTTGCCCAAACTAGGAGTTGATGGAACTTGATTAGACATTTTTATTCCCCAGGAGAAGTTCCACTGAGTCACTGAGCCTACATGTCTTAAGAAGTCCAGGAAGCAACACGTGGCGACAAAACAAAATAAATTAAAATTGAGTCAGACAAGACCAGACTTATGTCTATGATCTGTCTCTAGCAACTGTGTGCATTTAGCTAATTTATTTAATCTTGGTAGTGTTGCCTTTACTCACTGGGAGAGAAGGGAAAAATACGTCTTTTTCAGGGACTTTAAGAGGGAAAATTACTTAATATACATATTCCTAAACATGTGCAGTCACTAGGCACCCCATAAATGGCGACACTCATGCAAAGTGCCTCTTATTAGGTCATTCTTAAATGCTTATGTGCAGTGATTGAGCACTGAGACATATACAAGGGAGCTTACTCTAATACTGTCTGGACGACAGACTGCAATTTTGAGTGCCAGATAAATAGCAATGAGGGTCTAGGATCATATTGAGATAAATAAAATTGTTTTAAAATCTAGGTTTGTTTTTATTAAAGGACAGTTCACCAGGTGATATGCTCTAGCATATCAGATAGAAACTATAATATAATTAAGATTCATTTTTTTATTGATTTTATTTGACTAAAACCCATGGTTTGGTCACAGAAAAACTAGTCTGTGTCATCACAGGTGGCTAGTTTAAAATAATTTAGAAAAAACGCAGAAGTTTAAATGACTGATTGTCAGGGATAGAGAAATTTGCATAACACAGATGACCTTGTACATGTGGTTCTTAAGCTGCTTGCAGAATAGATTGTCTTTCCAAAATGTCTGTGTTGGAAAGACTGGTCCCCATTGCAAGACAGTAGAGCGAGTCCTGGTGTTGTGAGTGTCTGTGACCTGGGTTACCTAGGTTTTTTTTTTTTAACTTTTATTGATTTTTTTTTTTTTTTTTGTAGATGTCACATTATCCATTCCGGTCCCACTTAGCTCCCTGTCCCCTGGCATCCACCCCTGCCCTTGCAACCTCCCCCCAAAACAAAACCAAATTTAAAAAATAAACCAAAAATAAGCCGGGCGGTGGTGGCGCACACCTTTAATCCCAGCACTCGGGAGGCAGAGGCAGGCGGATCTCTGTGAGTTCGAGGCCAGCCTGGTCTACAAGAGCTAGTTCCAGGGCAGGCTCTAAAAAAGCTGCAGAGAAACCCTGTCTCAAAAAACAAAAAGGAAAAAAAGAAAAATAAACCAAAAATAAACAAAACAAAGCAAAATAAAAACAATGAAACAAGAAAAAATAAAAGAAGAAGAAAGAAAAATGAATTTTGTCATGTTAACTGTAGTAGTGGTTGATGAAGTCACATGGTTTACCCTGTAGTCCATTCAGCTTCGCTTGCAAGGGTTCATTACCAGGAGTCATCGGTCTGGTCTGAGGCCTCTGGCTTTTGCTACACCACTGATAATGGACTCTCACTGGGGCTCCTTCTGGATATCCTGTTGTCCCGTGTCTTGGAGATTGTCCTGCTGTTTTGGATCTAGGATTTGGATATAGGTTTGTCCCCTTCACATGCTCCAACAGTTAATAGATGGGTCGGATGTTGGGGTGGACCAACTCATAGCCTGGTTCCGGGCCTGTCTGCTGGGTTGGTCAGCTCACCAGTTTCCCTCACCGTCCCTACCTGGGTGAGCTGGCTCTCCAGCATAGCTTCTGCTACCTCACCTGATGCAGCCTGCAGCAAGGGGCAGTTCTGCTGCTCTCAGCTTCTCAGCTCCGGGTCACCCACATGCACACCAGCAGGATCAGCTCTACCGTTTTGCCCAGGTGAGGTGCATGCCCCACTCTTCTAATTGCTGTAGGGGGCATCCAAGTGGGGCAGAGGGTCAGCTCTCTTACTCTTACACCCTCAGGGCTGCACCTAGTGTGAATCCTGTTTAAAGAAGCAGCCTAAAGAGATAATTTGGTAAATGAACTCATAGGGCTGAGCCCCGATCTAATGTGATTGGTGTATTTGGAAGAGGAGGAAAGGAGACACAGGCAAGCACATGGGGGAAGCCAGGTGAAGACACAGGGGTGGACATTCATATGAAGTAGCAGATGAGAGGCCACCAAAGAGACCAGCTCCAAAATCAAGAGAATACTCTTCTCCTTAGGCCACCAGCTTTGCTAAGAGCCACCCTAGCAAAGTGACACAAATACTATGGCAATGTCTCAAAGATCTTCTAGCTGGGGCCAGGCTCATTCCATTAGTTGAATCTACCTATTATTTTTTTTTCTTAAAGGCAAAAGAAAGGACTGGAACTTGGTGTTTCTCCTTGAGCTAGTTACTTCTGTCAGTGGTGGTACCACATTGTGAAGGTGCTATTAAATCTAGGTGCGAGAGAAATAAGAATCTGCTGGGGGAAATAACTGAAGTAATTTAAATGTGTGAAAAAACAGATTGACTCACTGGGGAAGGGAGTTTTTCCATTAATACAAAGTTTGAAGGCCTTAGCGTCCGAAGGATGATAAAGAACAGTATGGAAGTCTGATGGGAATTTCCAGGTAGGTAGGAAGACTTGAAGTTGAGTCTGAAGTTTAACTGTCATGAGTGGTGGATGTTCCGGGTAGCATTTTGTCAATTTGGCATAAGCTAGCATCATCTGGGAAGAGAGAAACTCAATTTAGAAAAGGCCTGCATCACTTTGGCCTAGAGGCAAGTGTGCGGGGTTATTTTCTTGATTAATGAGGGTTGTAGGAGAGAGTCCAGCCCATTGTAGGCTGTGCTAGTGTTGGACACGTAGTGATGAATCACTTTACAAAGAAATACCCTCATCGCTTTAAAGTTAACTACAGAGGCAGGGATGAAAAGTGCCCCTGGGTTGTTGAAAGAAAAAGTGAACTTTAAAAAAAGCCACGAAGAACAAGACGGTAAGCCGTATTTCTGCGTGGTCTCTGCTCCGCTTCCTGCCTCCAGATTCCTGTCTTGAGCACTTGCCCTGGCTTCCCTCAATAATGAACTGTGATGTGGAAATGTAAACCAAGCAACCCCCCCCCCTTCCCAAAGAGTGCTTGTTATGATTTTTTATCACGGCAATAGAAAGGACACTAGAGTAGTGTGATTTGGGCCAAGTGACTTTGTGGTTTTGAGTCTGTCCTCATTTTGAAGATGAGATGTTTCCTTTTGTTGTTAGAAGGATTAAGCGAGTTAATGGTGGCTTAGTGTATAACTGTACAGTTATTGCTGTTATTGTTGGTGTTGAAGCTGTAAAACTCCACTGCAGAAACCATGGGAGAACTCATGCACACCTTGCAATGGCTTAAGCAGAGATTGCCAAATGCTGAGATTTTGATGTGGTATTCTTTTTTTAGCTATGACATTGACTGATGCAGAGACCTCTGTTGGTCCTATAGTTCTAAGTTTCATAGTAACGAATTACCTAACAATGAAATATCCTCATTGCTTTAAGGTTAACTTAAAGGGGTATGGATTAAAACGTTAATAAAAGAGGTTAGGGATGCTATTTTAGGTCAGAGTGGGCTGTGGTTAGTTGTAACACTTGTTACTGGTCCTTTGGAACTGTGGGTAGTTTTCTAGGTATCTGTATACGCAAGACAGAGGAAATAGGATACGGTCGGTGAGCTATGTTTAGACCTTAGTTTATCCTCTGTCTGTCGTCAGGTTCCCAGAGCTTCCTTGGTTACCATTGCTTCACTAGCCCCCTTCACATTTGTGGTAAACCAGTTAGCTGATCACTGAGGCTGAGCAGAATGCAATATACAAGGCTAATGGCTGAGAAATCCACTTCCTTCACAAAGTTTAAAGGGGCACTGACTCAGACTTTGGCTCATATAATATTACCCAGGGACCTTTAAAATAGGAATGTTCTTTCTCTGTGAAACAATGGGGATAAAAGTTTTGGGTCTAGAAGTTCCCCGTAGTCCTCAGTGTGTAGGTAGGCCACTGTCTTATCTGGAGGAGGGTGGTCTCTCAGTCATCATATACGTGCTTCCTACCAACTGCTATAGCTGAGCTCCAAAAAAGGATCATAGCATAGATCCTGGAGGAGTAGAAGAGAAGAATAGAGGGCCGGAAGGCAACAAAGTCCCAAGAAGCCTATGGAAGTTCCATGTAACCTCAGAAGAATTGACTTTAGTAGGGGTAAGTACCTTCTCTATAGCTTCAGACCAGCATACCACTGTCTTCCCTGAGTCTACGAGGTCTTTGCCGGGTCAGATCCTATCTGGCTTGCTAAATTACATTCTTTAGAAAGTTATTGAAGGTTCTAACAGAGTATAAAATTGTGCTTGGTATTTTATTGTTGCATTTTTCTTCCCAGAGTGGATGGGCTAATAAGAATTCCTGTGAGAGAAAATTGCGTGGAGACTTGGGGACAATTTCCAACCAATGATACAAGAAGATACGTTCATCCTGGGAGTGCTGACCAGTGGTCTACATAAGTTTGAATGCAAATAACCCAAAGCACACGCAGTTCAATAAGGGTAGAAGCCGGGAAAGCAGTGAAGCCAGAAGGCAGCTGGAGGGACAGAGGCTTACTACCGAGGAGCAGACTATGGTGAGGGAGGGCATTACGAAAGGACAGACCTATTTTGGGATGCCTCACTGAATCACAGAACAATGGGAACTAGAGGTGACAGCTGGTCTGTTTGCTCCTTAGTGCGCAAGCACCTGGACTACCACCCCGATTGTGGAGAGCTAGGTTGAGAGGGGCGGAGAACCTTAGGGGATTGGAGAAGAGAGAATTGGAGGTAAGAAGGACTCAGGAATAGGGTCAGAGTGAGGTCTAAAAGAACTGAGTATGGATAGCTCACAGGGAGAATGGCAATAGTCTACCAGTTTCTGACACCCTAAAGGGCAGGGATTTTTATTTCTTTATTTTATTTACTATCATTTTTGGGTGCAGGGTTATTTGGCTTTTGTTTCTATAGCACTGTTCATCACTGGAAGAAGTCAGGACAGGAGCTCAAGCAGGGCAGGAACCTGGAGGCAGGAGCTGACGCAGAGCCCATGGAGGGGTGCTGCTTATTGGTTTGCTTCTCATGGCTTGCTCAGCCTGTTTTCTTTTAGAACTCAGGCCAGTGGTGACCCCACCCACAATGGACTGAGTCCGCTCCCATTAATCATCGATTAAAAAATGCCCTGCAGGCTTACCGACAGCCTGATCTTATGGAGGCATTCTATTAATTGACGTTCCCTCCTCTCAGGTGACGTTAGTTGTGTCAAGTTGACACAGAACTCATCAGCACAATTGACCCTGGCAAGCATTATCAGGGTTGTTATATAACCAGAAAAGCAGAGTGGGGATTGACAGGATGGGTACGTGAGAAATGTTGTCTTTCTGCATTTCTGTATCTGTTTACACAATAGGACCACCACACTCCTGAGGATACCAGTGTGTGTGTGTGTGTGTGTGTGTGTGTGTGTGGTGTGTGTGTGTACCCTAATACTTGAGATATTTGAAAGGACATTTTCTGTACTATAGTACTATGAGCTTTCTTATAGTCCAAGGTGATCTAATCGAAAAAGCCCCAAGAATAGGGCCCATGTGAATATTTTATAATTTCTTCTTTGATCAAAGTGAATTATGTCTGTGGTCACCTAACCTCCAACTTTGGCAATCAGTATCTATATGTAGCCTAAATCCTGGCTTCTAGAAATCAAGGGCTTAACAAATTAACTGAAAATAGTCCTCTAAAATGCTTACTTCTTTTTTTATTGGAAATAGATTTTTTATATAACATATTCTGATTATGATTTTCCCTCCCCATCTCCTCCAAGATCCTCCTCAGTTCCCCACCAACCCAAAAAATCCACATCCTTTTTTTCTCATTTTCGTTAGAATACAGACAGGCATCTAAAATAATAAGAATAAGATAGAAAAACAAACAAGCCAGAATAGGAAAAAATACCAAACAGAAGAAGAGAGCTGAAGTAGAAGCATAAGAAATGCATGTAGCCGCTGAGATACACACATTTACACACACAGAAAGCTCATAAAAACAAAAGCAGAAATTATAATATCTAAGTAAAAGATCTGTAAGGTTAAGAAAAATGTGTAGACCAAAAAATCTTCCAAAATTACTATTGTTTTCATTTTGTGTTGACATTTACTGCTGGGCATAGGGCCTGCCCTTAAGTGTGGTTTATGTTTCCAGTGAAGCTCATTGGAGAAAACAAATTTTTACATTGTGAGCAGTTATCTTTAAAAAAGATGTCGATTTGATTTTTGTAGTCTTTTTCTATGATGAGAAAGAATACATTCCAAGGATGAGCAGTAGAGGTTCTGTCCTCACCTGGGACACATTGTCTTTCTACAGTGGAGAGCTGGAGGCTCTGAGGATGCAGAGGAAGAACCTTTCTCTAGGAAGAGCTCATTGCTGACTTTGATAAGTGACTCACTCCTAGGGGATGCTGTTATAGGTCACCAGAGACCTGATGGAGTGATTGGAAATCCATGGAAGAAGGAACGTGCCCACACAGCACAGACTTTGATTCAGACTGAAATAAGCCTTCTTTTTGTGTAGTTCCAGCTGCAGAGCCAAAGTTCTCTGTTTGGTTGGAGTATAGTGGTTTATTGTTTGTGTTATAATAATAAAGTGCTCGAAGATCAGAGGGCAAAGCAGCCAAGTTAGTCAGCTATACAAGCCAGGGAGTGGTGACACATACCTTTAATCCAGGACTCCAGAGACAGGCAGACAGATCTCTGTGAGTTCAAGGTCACCTTGAGCTACACAAGATTGAATCTGTCTAAAGAGAAAAACAGAGCTCACACAAAGGTGATCCCAGCACTTGGGATCACACATCTTTGATCCCAGCACTAGGGAGGTGGAGACAGGAGCGATATGGCTGGGTGGAGAGAGGAATATAAAGGGGAAGAGACAGGAACTCATTGAGTTAGAGGATTCATGGAGATAGACAGGATCTCACCCCTATTGGGTCTGAAGATTTGGTAGAAGGTAAATGTCTGTGTAGTGGTTGACTGTTTTTGCTTTTCTAATCTTCATCTTGAACCCCAATATCTGTCTCTGGGTTTTTGTTATTCATGCTACATTGGAAGGCGTCTGGAAAAGGCCTTTGGGTCTAGGTCCTCACAAGCCTTCTCAGATATCAGAGGCTATGAGGGGCCAGGCAGAGTCACTATCTATTTTTATTTATCTGCAAATCCTACCTCGCAGGTGACTAGAAAACCTGTTCAGACTGACAGTTTTCCTTGCTTAGCTGAGTTGGCTCACAGTGGTCTGTTCCATTGTTATTATTAGCAAACCTAGTATTCAAGAGCTTTCCTGTCAGCTCTGTCAGCCCCAAAGCAACATTTCACAGGAAGGCTCAAGATGGAAGAAGACAAAACAATGAAGTGTGGTCAGAGAGGCACTGAGGAAAGAAAGGACAGGAAGGCTTTGAGAGAAAGTAGCTTTAGGTTGAAACTCTGAGGCTTTCTTTGATCCTTTCGTCTAGTGACTGGTTTAGGGTCCACATAATACAGAAATGAAAGCTCAGTAAAGTCCACGGCTAGATGGGATTGTTCTGATTTGCAGATACGTGGGGACGGGGAAGATAAGAGATGAACTACTCCTCCCGCTCCCCTTTGTTTAAGCGTATATAAAGAGTCCCTTTGAAACGAACTGCTACATCTTTTGCAAGGCTCTTCATGTGCACTGCATCTTTGGGGAGAAAGTTTAGTTAATGATGGTGATTTCTACGATTCGCTTGCTTGTCCTACTGTGCCAGAGACTGCTGTGCTCCCAATTGTTTTAGAAATAAAACCCTTTTTTTATTCGAATTCTGGGCAAACAGAATTTATGCTTAACTGCCAGGTAGGTATGAAAGCCCTTGGGTTTGACCTTTGGTATTGAGATTCTTTCTAAAATATCTACATTCGTTTTAGTGTCCATGCAGAGTCCCTGGCACGGTCTAATCTTGCTTTGGTGATTTAGCACCTTGGAGCCCCTCAGCTCTCCAGACATAAGGGTAATGGGAACGAGGTGAATTGAAATCTATGCTTTATCTGAGAAGGCGCCTTTGTCTACTGATATTTGAGTCTGGAACCAAAGCTTAGTTCCTGCTTCAGTTCAGGTTCCTGCAGTCCTCAACACCAAATGCTGTGCTTCTGCCCAGGGAAAAGGAGCTCAGCATCCACGTTGTTCTTCCTAGGAGATTACAAAGCACTGACGATGACCAGTGGCAGAAGAGCTGTGTCTCCACACAACAGAATAATCTTTAAAGGACCGTTCTACTGCTCCTTAAAGGATTGTTTCCTCGGAGCACGGCAGGGTACTCCTCAGTTTCAGTCCTGAGGCCACATGACATGCAGGAAACCTGGATGGGCCCACACAACACATGATAAACTCCTAGGGACTTCCCAGCACAGGTAGTTACTGTATATTCATGGGAGTGGGGCAGAGGAGTCATGCCACATCTGTCTTGGTTCTCTCTTTGGGTTCAAGGAAAAGTACCAGGTTGAAAAACACAAATAGTCCATTCAAAGATAGCTTGTAAAAGTCCCTGCAGGGTCACCCTTTCCATGGTCATTGCCAGAGCGATGGCCATGTGAATCACGCGGGGAGGAGAGGGACATAGTAGTAGGTGAGGGTTCCTGCTCGCCATGGCTGTCTTTGCTTGTTATGGCAACCAGGAGAGAACCTGCGGCACTGAAACTCTGCACAACTGCTCGCAGCTGCAGGACTTCCCACATCTATGAAATAAACGTCCAAAATAAATTAGAGCTGGGTCAAGGACAGGAGGATTCAGCTAAGGGAGCCCTGTGGTTCCTGGCTTGTCATGAATGATGTATAGAATGAGGTAATGCAACCAAAATTAAGCGAGAGCTGCAGAGTCACTTTTCACACAGCTGGAATGGAAGCTTTTTTGATGACTGAGTGATTTTTAAAAATGTCCTGGAGCATCAGAAGGCCTGAGTTCTGGGATCGCATTACTTCACAGCCTTAGGTCACAGGTCGAATTGGCCTTCGGGGAAGGAGGGCCTTCTCCGAGGGGAGGCTGCCTCAGAGGCTATGATATGGGATGTTTGGAAAAGCCTCTCCTTTAATATTTCTTTTTTTCGCTACTTGTGATCTTAGCCTCCCAACCTAGAGGCTCGGCATAATTGCTGCTGGAAACTCAGGGGGGTGGGAAGGAGAGGACGAGGCATAAAAGCCTGAAATGAACTGCTTGCCCAGAGGGAGCTCATGGACCTAAGCAGAGTTTACAAAAGGCAGCCCCAAAGGCCACTGAGAAACAGGACTGTGTCTGCCTTCAGAGTTCTTTATGTGGGGCTGCATTTATTATTTTTTCTATCCCCTTTTTATTACTTCTTTGAGGATTTCCTGCAATGTATTTGATCATATTCATCCTTCTCCCCAGCTGCCTCAAATCAATCTCTTCCCTACCCACCCAACTTTGTGTCCTCTTCTTTGTTTGCACCCATCGAGTGCAATTTGAATTCCTCGTATATCTCTGAGTGTGTAGCCTTTCATTGGAGCATGGTTGTTCTCCCAAGGACTCTACTTTTTTTTAAAAAATTAATTTTATTGAGCTCTACATTTTTCTCTGCTCCCCTCTCTGCTTCTCCCCTCCCCTTCAACCCTCTCCAAGGTCCCCATGCTCCCAATTTACTCAGGAGATCTTGTCTTTTTCTACTTCCCACTTATATTAGATCCATGTATGTCTCTCTTAGGGTCCTCCTTGTTGTCTAGGTTCTCTGGGATTATGATTTGTAGGCTGGTTTTCTTTGAAACATCATATTGAGTGAGGTAACCCAGACCCAGAAAGACAAATATCATATGTATTCACTCCAAGTACTTTTAAAGAAAGTTGACTCTGCCTCTCCTAGTAGCTATCAGTGACCAATAGCTCCTTAAATAGGCGTGAGAATTTGTGCCCACTTCTCTTTTCTACGCTGGCTTAAGTTTGCTCAGGTTTTGTGCTATAACTATTGAGAGTTTGCGTGTCTTGTGTCCACATGAACTTGTGTCCAGAAAACATTGATTCATTGTAGTCATTCATCACCTCTGGCTCTTAAAAATCTCTCTGCCTCCTCTTCTGCAATGACCACTGAGTATTGAGAAGGGGCTGTTATATAGATGTCCTACTTAGGGCTGAGAATTCTGCATTTATTTCCATCAGTTGCTGGATGAAACCTCTGATAATTGTGCTAGGCTCCAGTCTAAAAGTATAGTAGAATATCATTACTGTTTTTTATTCTTCCAGTCAAGTTTACAAGTCCCAGTGCCTTTATCAATGGCTTCTCAGTCAGGCCCCATTGTCAGCCACAACAGACAGTCTGGTTTGATCACATGCTTGTTCAGTCCCAGTCCAACTGAATTTGGTGAGCTCCCATTAGAACAGGCACACTTCCTCAGTTGGTGGACCAACCTCTCGTGGTCCTGATTCCTTGCTCGTCTCTTCCTCCTTCTGCCCTTCACACTGACTTTTTGGGACCCTAGTCTATATGGATGCACAGCTTCCTAGGCCTGGATGTAGAGGGGAGGGCCTTGAACTTCCCACAGGGCAGGGTTCCCTGCCCTCTCTCAAGCAAGGAGGGGGAGGGAGGAGGGTGAGTGGCTGAGCGGGAGGGAATTGGGAGGAGGGGAGGAAGTGTAAATTTTTGAATGGAAAAATAAAAAAACAAAGTATAGTAGAATATCATTACTGTTTTTTTTCTTCCAGTTAAGTTTAGTTCTATCCTAGGTCTCTGGGCTATGCAGCCTCTAGGTCCTAGCCCTTTGGGCAATGTCAGGGGTGGGTTCCCTCTCGTGGTATGGGTCTCAATCTGGACCAGCCATTGGTAGCCACTCCCACAATTTCTTTGCCACCTTTACCCCAGCATATCTCATAAACAGAACAAATTGCAAGTCAGAGGTTTTGTGACTGGGTTGGTGTCCCAATCCTTCCACTGATGTCTTGTCTGGTTATAGAGATGGCCAATTCATGTCATTCTGCATTTCTAGGAGTCTTAGATAGGGTCACCTTTGTAGATTCCTGGGAATTTCCAGTGCACTAGGTTTCTAGCTAGTCCCTGAGATGGCCCCCAATTTCATTGTTTCTCCCAGTACTCTCTCCCTCCACCTCCCTACTTGATCCCTCTTGTTCCTGTTCCCCAACCCCCTCCAGCCATAATGTCTATTCAATTTCCTCCTCTTGGGGAGATTCATAATCCCTCCTTGAGCCCTCCTTGTTACGTAAGCTTCTCTAGGTCTGTGGACTGTAGCCTGGGCATCCTTTACTTTACAGCTAATGTACATTTATGAGTGAGTACATACCATGTTTGTCTTTCTGGGTCTGAGTTACCTCACTCAGGATGATTTTTTTCTAGTTCCATCCATTTCTCTGCAAATTTCATAATGTCATTGGTTTTAACAGCTGAGTAATATTCCATTGTAAATGTACTATAATTTCTTTATCTGTTTTAAAGTAGATCAATTCCCATTTTTCTGAGAAACTACCATATTGATTTCTAAAGTGGCTGTACAAGTTTACACTCCCACCAGCTGTGGAGGAGTCTTCCCCTTGCTCCACATCCTCTCAAGTATGAGCTTATGTTTTTATCTTAGACATTTTTCCTTGGCCAATAAACCTCTCTGCCGACAGAATCCCAACCAGGCCAAATTAGACTGAATTAGAAGATGCCCAGGTTTAATGGATGGCAACACTCCTGAGTGCCCCCCCCCCAGGAAAACATTGAGAGGGGAACAGAGAACTGAAAGACCGTGGAAAACTGAAGACTACGTGTTCATTCTCGTGGGGTGGCAGTTTAAATAGCCCGTGGGAGTGTTCTTGACCTTCTCTGGGGAGGGGTCACCAGTTGGCAGGCTTTCTTGACCCTTCTTGGGGAGGAGTTACCATTTTGTAGGCTTTCTTGGAGGTGGAGTCTGGACTGAGTCCACTCCCAGGGGAGTGGGGTTGGCATGAAGTTTTCTGCCCAACATTTTAAGATTAATACCAAGGGGCTGGGGTGAAGCCCCCAACTAAACATTTCAGACCCTTTGTATAAAGGGTTGCTAGGGAGCTGAGGCGATGCTTTCAACCAAACAATTCTGACAGGTGTAAGATGGAATCTCAAAGTCATTTTGATTTGCATTTCCTTAATGGCTAAGGATGTTGAACATTTCTTTAGGTGTTTCTTGGCCATTTGAGTTTCCTATGTTGAAAATTTGTTTAGATCTCTACCCCGTTTTTAAATTGGATTATTTTGTTTGTTTATATTTAGAGTCTTGAGTTCTTTATATATTTTGGAAATTAGTCTTTTGTCTGATGTGGAGTTGGTGAATATCTTTTCCCATTCTCTAGGCTGTTGTTTGTCCTATTGATAGTGTCCTTTGCCTTACAGAAGTTTTCCTGTTTCAGGAGGTCCCATTTATTAATTGTTGATTTTAGTACCTGGGTGATTGGTGGTCTCTTCAGGAAGTTGTCTACTGTGCTAATGTGTTCAAGGTTATTTCCCACTTTCTCGTCTATCAGGTTCAGGGTACCTGGATTTATTTTGATGTATTTGAACCACTTGGACTTGAGTTTTATGCAGGGTGATAGACTGGATCTATTTGTATTCTTTTACATGCTGACATCCAGTTATGCCAGCACTATTTGTTGAAGATGGTTTCCTTTTTCCATTGTACAATTTTGGCTTCTTTGTCAAAAACCAGATGTCCATAGGTGTGTGGATTTTTGTCTGGGTCTTTGTTTTGATTCCATTGATCTTCTTGCTTGTTTTTATGCCAATACTATGCTGTTTTTATTACTATAGCTCAGGGATGTGATACCTCTGGAAGTTCTCTTATTGTACAGGATTATTTTAGCTATCCTGTTTTTTTTTTTGATTTGTTTTGTTTTGGTTTTGGTTTTCCATATGAAGTTGAGTATTGCTTTTCAAGGTCTGTAAAGAATTGGAATTTTGATGGGAATTCTATTGACTCTGTAGATTGTTTTTGGTAAGATGGCCTTTTTACTATGTTACTCCTACTGATCCATGAACATGGGAGATCTTTCCATCTTCTATTATCTTCTCCATTTTTTTCTTCAAAGATTTGAAGTTCTTTTCATACAGGTCTTTCATTTGCTTTGTTAGAGGTACACCAAGATATTTTATATTATTTGTGGCTATTGTGAAGGGTTTTGTTTCCCTGATTCTTTCTCAGTCTGTATTTTGTTTGTGTTTAGGAGAAATACTGATTTTTTGAGTTAATTTGGATCCAACCATTTCACTGAAGGTGTTTATAAGCTATAGGAGTTCTCTGGTAGAATTTTTAGGGTTACTTATGCTTACTATCATATCATCTTTAAGTAGCAATACTTTGACTTCTCCTTTCCAAGTCCTATTCACTTAATCTCCTCTTCTTGTTGAACTTATGCTTTGGCTAATTTTCACGTGCTCTATTGCATAGATATGGAGACAGTGGACAGCCTTGTCTTGTTCCTGATTTTAGTGGAATTGATTTCAGTTTCTCTCAATTTAATTTGATGTTGATTATTGGTTTGCTGTATATTACCTTTATTATGTTTAGGTATATCACTGTATCCCTGATCTCTCTAAGACTTATCATTATGGGATGTTGGATTTTGTCAAAGTTTTTTTCAGCATCTGTGGAGATGATCATATTTTTTTCTTTCAGTTTGTTTATATGGTTGATTACACTGATAAATTTTCATATGTTGAACCATCCCTGAATCTCTGGGATGAAACTCATTGACCATGGTGGATGATTTTTTTTTTTGATGTGTTCTTGGATTCAGTTTGTCAGTATTTTATTGAGTATTTTTGCATCTATGTTCATGAGGGAAATTGGTCTGTAATTCTCTTCTTTTGTTGAGTCTTTGTGTGGGTTTGGGTATCAGAGTGACTATGGCTTCATAAAATGAATTTGTAAGGTTCTTTTTGTTTTTTGTTTGTGGAATAATTTGAGGAACACTCAAATAATTAAAGTATTAACTTTTTGAAAGTCTGGTAGAATTCTATGCTAAACCAACCTGGCTCTGGGCTTTTTTTTGGTTAGGAGAATTTTAAGACTGTTTATTTCCTTGGAGGTTATTTTAATTGTTTATCTAATCTCGATTTAACTTTTGCAAGTGATATCGATCAGGAAAATTGTCCATTTCTTTCTAGATTTCCCAGTTTTGTGGAATACAGGTTTTGAAGTATGATCTAATAATTCTCTGGATTTCCTCAGTGTCCGTTGTTATGTCCCCCTTTTTGTTTCTGATTATTTATAATTTGGATGTTACCCCTCTGCCTTTCAGCAAGTTTGGATAAGGGTTTATCTATCTTGATGATTTTCTCAAAGAATCAACTCTTTGTTTTATTAATTCTTTGAACTGTTCTCTCTGTTTCTCTTTTATTGATTATCTCCTGCTGTTTACTCCTCTTGGATGTGTCTGCTTCTTCTTGTTCTAGATAGAGCTTTTAAGTGTGCTGATAAGTCACTAATATGAGATCTCTCTAATTTCTTTGAAGGCACTTAGTGCTATGAACTTTTCTCTTAGCACCGCTTTTATTGTGTCCCATAAGTTTGGGAATCCTGCATATTCATTTTCATTGAATTCTAGGAAGCCTTTAATTTCTTTTTTTTAAAAAATTTCTTCTTTGAACCTTCCTTGATAATTCACTAGAGAGTTATTCAGTTTCCATGAGTTTGTAGGCTTCCTATTATTTCTGCTGTTGTTGACATCCAGTTGTTGATATGGTAGTATAGTAGTATACAGGGGTTTATTTCAGTTTTTTTGTATCTGTTGAGACTTGCTTTGTGACCATGTATATGGTCAGTTTTGGAGACAGTTCCATGAGGTTCTGAGAAGAAGGCATATTCTATTGTGTTTGGATGAAATGTCCTGTAGATATCTGTTAGGTTTATTTGAGTCATAATGTCTGTTAGTTCCATTATTTCTCTTTTTAGTTTCTGCCTACATGACCTGTTCATTGGTGAGACTGGGGTGTGGAAGTGTCCCACTATTAATGTGTGGGGTTCGATGTGTGATTTAAACTTTAGCATTGTTTCTCTTACAAATGTGGATGCCCTTGCATTTGGGGTATAGATACTCAGAATTGAAATGTCATCCTGGTGGATTTTTCCTTTATTGAGTATGAAATTTCCTTCTCTACCTTTTTTTGATTAATTTTGGAAGTGGGAAAGGGTGGGTTCTGGAAAAAACTCAACTCAGGTTCCTCAAAGAAGGCTCAACAATGTGTATTGTACTTGGTACCAGCTCCTTTTTTGCTGCTTTCTGGATTTACTCTCTTTGGTGTCAACAGGACACCTTCCTTATTCCAACATCTCTGGTGGGTGTGGGGCGCTCATTAGCAGGTTGCTCCCCATGTCCTGGTTATGAGGTTATGACTCCCAGGTCATTCTGGTAGAAACTGAAGTTGACAATACCCCTTCAATGATTAATGAAACAAGGATCTTGGATTAGGCTTGGTGGGGGGGGGGCGCAGATTATTAGAGCCATTTGAAAGAGAACTTGGAGATCATTGTATTTTTGTTCAAGTATTTTTCAAAAAGTAAATAAAATATGTGATTATGAAAGTGTGGGCATTAAAGAAAATGAGAGCAACTGAAACTCTTGCCTGCCCTGGCTTCTCCCTTCATCTCTCCCTTTTTACAATCTAGCTCATGATTATGTTATAAATTTTGATTAGCAATGCCTAGGTATAAGTCAAACATAAAAGAAAACGAGCCATCTAAATATAACCAACTGGCAATATAACCAAAATTTGCATTTAACATGTAAGATTTGCTTTCAAATACAATGATGAATATGTGATTTTGGTGGGAGCTATATGTTATAAATTTCATTTCTAATTACCTCACGGATGTAATTCTTAAAATCAATTTTAAGGGACTATTAAGGACATTTTAGTAATAAAAAGTTGATTACTGGTTGTGCATTCTAAAGAATGGTAAGGTAGGCATTTGAAATAATTTGATGACCTCACAAAATCTCTTTCTGAAATTGGTGCTTGCCTCTTGGTACATACACTCATTCTTAAGAAACAAATATCCAACTGTCTAATAAGGGTGGATATTGGATCATACAGCAGGCAATTCAGAAGGACCGTGGTCTTAGGTTAGATTTAAGGAGTCAAAAACCATGTCGTTAAAAAGGGGCCATCTAATGCTCTTCATTTTTTCTGGAACCTAGCATCTACTCAAGTGACTTCCTCCTATTCCAAAGGTGTCTGTGGGCAGCATTTGAGCTACAGGCTCCAAACTTTACAAATAGGAAGGCAGAGAAAATAGTTTCTACTACTTTCTGCTAAGGAACCAAGAAGAACATTCCCAGAAGTACCTCTCCTTTTTTCCTGGACAGGAATGATGGGTCATATAACAACATCTTGCTATCTATTGAGAAGGAGTTGATGTTGCCTCTTTGTAAGCCAGACCATCCTTTTAACCAATGTGTTCAGATAGGTACCACTGCTTCTCAGTAAGAAAGAACTAGAGTGTATATTACAGAAGCAATCACAATGCTCAGTGTGGAGTGTGCCCTGTACCAGATGGATGCCATGATTCACCGACACACTCCAAGAGATGTGTATCAAATATCTACCATCTGTTCAGAACCAAGAGTCAAAGAAAAGTTACACACAAACCCTCTTCTTATTAGGTGACAAAACCCAACAAATTCTGGTTCCATATTCTCCTATCCCCATCTTGTGTAAGCTACTTAACAAAAAAACCTTGTTACTTGTTATAGTCAGAGAGAGGACTAGACTTAGCAACTGAACCCAAGTTGATAGTTCTATAACAGAAAAATGAGCCAAATTTTGTTGGTCATTTAGGCTGAATCAATTATTTTATTAAACATAATAATTTAACAAAATTGTAACTTTTTAAAATATAGAGCAACTTTCCTTTAACCTATACTAGGTGACTCGACCTTGACCTCTGAGAGCAGAATTTGCGTCCCATTACCTGCAAGACATCAATTGACAGTTTAGTAACTTTATGCCTATAGATTTTTATCTCTTATTCTTGGAGGGAAAGGCTCAAAAATTCGTATCAGTGTGGCTTAGAGTGTCTATATTGGCAAAAAATTTATATGGAGGTACCATGTATATAATAATGGACTTCCCTTGAAAGCATTGAGGTACAGAAGCTGGGAACAGTTATGAATTGTCCTATTCTGTGATTTGGCAAGATCTGAAATGGGTCAATAAACAATTTTAATCTCTCCCTTGTCTATCAGCCAGCTGACTGGCACTTGCCTCTTTTATGCAGTAGAAGAGTGAGCACTTAGCAACCCAAATTGAATCTTTCCCTACGTTGGCACCAGTGTATCCTTGGAGAGTGCTGGAGACAGTGGAAGATTCGATGCTTTCCAGAGCGCCAAGGTTATTTTCTGCTCAAGCCAGCAGTGCCATCTAAGAGCTCTGAGAGCTTGGGAGAGCAGGACATGTGTACAGCCCTCCTTCTGTTTCTTGTTGAGCCTCTTTTTGTTGGATCATTTATTTGCTGAGGAAATTATAGCAGAGTCTAGAGCTGTGTGGTCTTTCTGAGTTTGTTGTGGGTGATTCCCAAGCTGATCATTTGTGGTACTGATGTTGATAAAGAAACAATAATGCATGATTTTACTTTTGATATCATTTAATTACTAGTTTATAGTTCTCAGTAAATATTCTAGTGTATTAATTACAGCAAATGTTTCATGCTATAGAGAGAGGTGGGAAGAGAAAAAGCGAAGAGGACAGTGGCCTGAAAATTATTTTGTGGCACCAAAATGACAAATGGGACTTTGACTTACCATAGCTCTAAATTCGTATGAGTTTTCATAGCTCATCTTTTTTACCTCGAGTGGTTTTAATGATTCTTTTTCTTGTTAAGATTAGACACTAATTCCCTCACTCTCCACGTGGCCCCATGTGTATTTTATCACATCTACCCATGCCTTTAAGTATGGTTTATCACATTATCCCAATGTCTTTAAGTCCAGTTTTCTCCCTGTCAGCGACTTACACTTATACAGTTTGAAGCTCACTTTTCAACACCTCATAAATACCCCTCGCCTAGGGCAATGGATGGGAACAGTCAAAGGGGAAGGGGAAGAAAAGAGGAGGTGAGTATTGTCAAAGTACATGCTACATGAAAATGCCATTACAAGCTCAATGCTTTGTGCAATAAATATATCAACGACTGTATATGGATAGTCATACTTCAGAGAGTGAAAATAATGGTCAGTTGGGAGAGCAACACATGAGGCTTTGTGGCTGAGGCCAATCCCAGCATGATAGTCTGACAGATTTGCTTTTAAATATGAAGAGCTATGTCTTTTGGTCAACCGTAAATAGGTTTTCCTGTGTTTTTTTTTTTTCAACCCAGTAAATGGAGTGCCATTCACCCTTTATTTAGGTTAGAAACACAGAAATAAGCTCATGTGTCTGGTTCTGTAACTCCTCTCGTCTAATTAGCCCTGATGCAGCGGTCTTCCCTACAGCACAGAGAAAATGCTAGCCTCATGCCAGGGCCTCATCAATTGAATCCTTAGACAGCTTCTGTCTTGTCTCCCACCTTTGTCCCCTGAAAACCCATTCTCTACCCTGCAGTCAGAATTTTCTTTTAAAAATTAGAAAACCAATTTTGCCAACTCCCTTCATAAAACTGTGCAGTATTTTCAAATATCCTGAATAAAATCCAGATTTCTAGCTGTGATCTTCAAAGCTTCTGCTGATTTCTCTATGTTCTTTACCGTTCCAATGCCTATGCACAGACCCATTACTATTGTTTTTCTCCATGCCTTATTTTTTTCTTTTCTTTCTTTTTTTTGTTCAAGTATCAATCACTACCCTTAGAGATATTCTGATCATTCTTCCCAATGCTATAGTGGCTACCACAGAAGGGTTGGTTTAAGATCCATTCACTCCCTCTTTTCCTATGTCAGCAGTGCAGGACACCACCCTGCCCCCACCATGTTTCTCAGATTTTGTAGACTCTGGAGCCTAGAAATGGTTTAGTTTCCACCAACAAAATCAGACTGCAAGACATCTGTCTTATGGTTCTAAGGGTTTCCATTTAGATGGGCTCAGTCCAAAAGGACTGAGCATCTTTTTGCTGGCACAAGTGGTGTGAGTCCAGTGCAGTGGTTTATGACCATTAACACAGTTCCTCATGTCGAGGTGTCCCCCAATCATAAAGTCATTCTCATTGCCACTTCACTGTAATTTTAATACTGTTATGAATCATAATGTAAATATCTGTGTTTTCTGATGGTCTTAAGCCACCCCTATGAAAAGGCCATTTGACCCCTTTATGGGGTCATGCCCTATGGGTTGAAAACCACTGGTCTAGAGGAAGCAAGCAGTAACAGCTGTGATTAGGGCTTGTAGCAGAAAGAGGCAGGTGCCTGATTCAGCGACTGTTGCAACATTGGTCAGAGCTATTGCAATTTCATTGGGGGTTAGACCGGATCTGCGGTCAGCCAGAGCCTAGCACCTTCCCAAATGAGAGCTTCCTGTAACAGAACATGTATAGACTGGGGAGTGTTCTCAAGAAATCAGCCTAAGGTCTGCTCCACCAACCCTTTCTACCCCTCGTATGGTCATCCTTTGCTATCTGTAGGACCTTGGTTGCAGGACCCTAGTGAGCATAAAATGGATGCTCTATCATTTACATATGCATATATTCCTTTATATACTTATAATATTTATATCACATATAATCCTTTATATATAATATGCCCTAGTATTTGCATGAAACTTATGCAGAGCCTTTCATATATATTAAATCAGCTCTAGACTACTGGAATACCTAACCTAATGTAAATAGTTGTGTTGCAGGGGGCGGCCGCTTGTTTGTCCTGGCTGCCCAGCTAGTTTAACCCAGAAATAACCACACAGAAACTGTATTAATTAAATCACTGTTTAGCCCATTAACTCCAGCTTCTTATTGGCTAAGTCTTACATCTTAATTTAACCCATTTCTATTAATCTGTGTATTGCCACATGGCAGTGATTTACTGACAAAGCATGTCTATCTCTGGTGGTGGGTCCATGGCATCTGACTCTTTCCTTCCCCCAGCATTCAGTTCTCTCTTCCCCACCTACCTAAGTTCTGCCCTATCAACAGGCCAAGGCAGTTTCTTTATTCATTAACCAAGAAAAGCAACACATAGACAGAAGGACCTCCTACACCATAGTTGTGTGCAGTATGTTTTAGGGAATAAAAACAAAAATCTATATGTGTTCAGTACAGATACATTTTCCCCAAACATTTCTTTCATAGATGTGGAAACTAGATATGGGAAGACAACAGTATAGAATTGCTCTATGTTGAATGAGAGAGAGAGGATCCTGTTGTCTGTAATAAGTCCAGTGTAAGTGCTTTCCAAAACTGTTCTTTGCATACTTTCATTTTTCCTTCACTCTTAGGATAATTTAAATTATACTGCTTATGTGTTGTTGCTGTCCACTATAATACTACAGTGTAGAGGTAATGAAGTTTTTTTCTATTTACTCTTCTAACGACAGCACTTAGAAACTGGGGCGTGTCCCATAAGTCTTGCCTGAGTGAATGGCTCATATATATAGACGTTTGCTTGAGGTTCTTTCATTCCCCCTCCCTCCCAGTAATCTCAGCAGGAGTAGGGTTTGCTTTGCAGCAATCATCTTTAATTTGACTCACTCATTTGTATCAGGCCCAGCTCCAATTTCATTCTTCTGACTCAGCAATGGAAATATGCACTTCTGATGACGGTGCCAGAGCTAAGTCCTTGAATTATCTAAAAGTGCCGCATAGCGAAGCTTCGGCTAACTGGAGTGCTTCGCACCGTTCATCAGCAGAACAATGATCAGCTGAATTTGGCTATGAGCGATATCAGTGGGTCCGAGAATGGACAAGTAAGGACCAGTCCAGCTTGGCCACTGTAGACTCTTCTTGTTTGGAAATCGATTTCACAAACAATGGCAGGTCTGGGCAATTTCCTGAAAGCCAGCCCGGGTCATTCCATCCATTTTAGTTCCTTGCAAGACGTTCCCACATATCTACGCGGCTTTAATTTTCACTCTGTAAAAGTTTTTGTGAAACCAAAGCACACCCTACCAGATGCAACCTTATTTGCTCTTTAGAGAGACCCCCACCTTCCCCGTTTCCTACTCCCGAGTGAGACAAAGGGTATAGAAATAGGCATGTGGTCTTTTTGCTTTGTTTAAGAAACGGAGTAGTGGGATTCTCAGTATAAAATGTGGAGTAGTAAATTAGTCACCTAAAATGATCTCTGCCTCATTCATTATTTAATCCTTCCTGTTGGGGTATACAGTCTGGGCCCTAACGGGTGCTCGAGAATGCTTTGAAGAATGATTGAATGAGTGAATCACCCCACTTTGCTGAATTTTTAAATTTTTTTTTCAAGCTGGCAAAAGGTTAATATATGCCGAGAAGACAGTATACAAGCAAAACATTCCACATATGACTTTGATTCTATTCAAATGTGTTCCTGCAGCTAGGCAGGATTTCATTAACATTTCCTCCGCTCTGCGCCTGCGCCCACTGAATATCACTGCAAGGGTTAATTGACAAGTGCCATTCACAGGCCGTGTCCCCAGACCTAAGAGAGGATCTCTCTGCGTGAGGCTTCTTCTTCTCAGTCCAGACACAAGTAAGACAGTAAATGTCAAGTAGTCCTTTTTAGACCTTGCAGATAGACTGGCGTGCTTCTTCAAGGTCAGGGCAAGCACCCACTTAACTTTGCATTCCTATGCAAGATCGCCATTGACAGGTGACCTTCCAGGAAGGAGGCTGGTCACAGGACAGGAGGTAAAGGCTGAGTCCTGAATCTTCCCTAAAAAGTCACATCTTCTGGTTGGCAGGAGAAGGGACTCATGTCAGGGCAAGAGACCCACTGGCAGCCAAAGACTGCTGGTTACTGATTAATCTGGGCAGGCATTTTAAAGGCAAAAGAGCAACGCAGGGTTCAGACTAGGCAAGCTCTTGCAGGCTCTCAACTGGTAGGGGAGCAGGAAGTGGGTGGGAGTGGGGGTGGGAGGGAAGGGGGGGTGAGAGAAAGGACATAGGTGGGCTCCTTCTACCTGGTGGGAAGAAGAAACCCCCTCTTAGAGCTGGCCAGGGTCTCTTACCTCTGGAAGCGGCGAGAAACAGGTAATGTGTATCTCAGGGCTTTGTCTGCTCTCCCAAAGGGCAACATAAAAAATTTCAGATGAATGATTTCCCAGTCTCTTTAACAATATGTAAACCATGTCACCTCTGAGCACATTTGAAGGCCAAAGATTTCCACCTTTGAAATTCTTGTATTTTCACTTGCGTACAGTGGTATAGCAAACCTTGAGCGACATGGCCTATTCATATTCCATAAACATTCAACTGAATCCTTGCAACCTGCGGACATGAATATATTCATGCCATTTTGTAGATAAGGCAAGCAAGGCTCCAAGAGTCTAAATAACTTGTCCCACATTACAGCTGGAAAGTGGCAAAACTCACTCTCTCCTATGAAATAATTCGGTCCCTTTCTTAGGGGGATAAGTTAATTAATAGGTTCTTTGTCAAAGTCACAAGATTGGCCCCAAGAGATGCTACTTTCTATAATTGAGAGCTTATTGTTGATTGTTGTCCTTGGATTTTCAGTTCATTTTAATAACCTAATAGCAAACTATGGCTTAACAGACTCAACTGAATGAAACAGAGTAGGGTTTGGCTGTAGGATGGATGGCAGCCACTTGAGTTAGCTTATGAATGTGGTTGGAGAGGGGCCCAAAGCTGCAGGCTTCCCCTTCTCCTCCCCTCTCCCATGCCAACCTGATATAATGGCTGAAGTCCCCCAGAAAGGAACCATTTGTTTAGACTGATGGTCTTAGTGCCTCTACTAAAATTTCAGTTTGTTACCAGTGAAGACTGATGTGGTAAAAATACCATTAACATTTTATCTATAAACACTGATTTTTTTCTCTTAATAATCGATTTTTTTTCCAAATCTCTAACCTATGGTTCTCTTTTGGTGTGGATTAGACAACACTAGTCCAGGGAGGGAAAGTACAGCTCATCAAGCCCGAAGACCTGAGTTCTGTCTCTGGGCCCCAGATGTTGAAAGAAGAAAACCAGCCCCTGCAAGTTGCCCTCTCTCCTCCATATGTGTATTATGGTGTGCTTGTACCCACAATGCTAGCATGGGTGAACATGTACATGCACATACGCACACACACACACAGCGAAAGAGAGCAGAGTAGATAGAGAGAGAGATGAGGACGAGACCGAGAGAGAGAGAGAAGAGAGAGTTACAGAGAGAGAGAGAACGAGAGAGGCGGAGAGGGAGAGATGGAGAGAGACTTTCATAGAGAGAGAGAGAGAGAGACAGAGAAGTTAAGTTTTCATGTTGCTTCAGAGAAGTGCAGTGCAACACCTCCCTCCACATTCTCTTTCAGGACGAATCCAGACACCGGCAGGAAGCAGCGAGAGGGTCAAACACAGCGTATGGATGTCGGCATCAGGGAACTGAAGATGAATCCAGGAAGGTAGGAGCCAAGACAGAGGACTGTTTGGACATAGGAAGAATCAGTTTGCAGATTTACTAATGTACTTAAATGTTTACGGTAAGCCTTATCGATTTACCACTAAATAATTATCTTCTACCGAAGAGAACATATCTTTTATTAACAATTTTGTTCTGGCAGTCCTAGAGGGAACAAGAAAAGGATGCTTGGAGAAAGGAGGAAGGAAAGCATGGGTGTGGTAAAGTTCATGGATGTATTTCTGGTGCCAGAGTTAGGACAGGGACATCTTTGTCACCATTTTCCATTTTTAGACCCTGAGATTTAGGTAGACATGGAGAGGGGTTCACAGAGGTTTAGCCACAAAAGGACTGTGAACGGTGCCAGGGTCATCTGCCTTCCCAGGACGTGGATGAGGATGGTGGTCCCATGAAAGTTCCAAGCTCTCCTCTCCCACTCTGACAAACTCTCAGCACACCTCTGTCACATTCCTGCCCTGTAACACACTCTTAGCTTCCCAGATCTTTGACGGTTTCTTGCTTCCCTTTAAGCCATCCCCTGAGGTCTCAAAAACTCACATCTTCCCACCGCTGGCTTCTCTCTTGGCAAACAGTGCTGGCCTAGGGCAGGCTTGCCAACCGTGCCAAATCTGGTTTTCATTTCCTCTCTTCTTGCTCCCTTTCAATGGAAGTTAAGTGTCTGGTACCCTTATCCATCTCTTCCGCCCATCGCTAGCCTCTCAAATAGTTCATCTCTTTCGCTGCAGACAAGCCCTATGCTTTTGGGTTGTTCTCCTCATCCATCTGAGCCTATTTATCCAAACTCGCCTGTGCCAAGCTTCCTTGTTTCAGGCCTCCTCCTCTTTGTGGCTAATACCAGCTCAAGCAGATAAAGAAGAACTAATGACTATGTGAGCTAACTGATGTATCACTCAACAGCCCGAACTCTCTCAATACAGGCTTTGTTTGTATCAGAAAGACTCCTTGAGGCATCGGCCTAATGGAAAACTCCAGAACTGTCACAGACCACATGGGAGACAACTCGGTCACCGTTCACCTCACCCCAGGAGTCAGCTGCCCCCCCTGTGTCTGTAGAAGACAAGCCCTGGGAGGTTTGAGAGTCTAGACTTGTACTTCATTTTCACTCCAATAAGATCTTGGCAAAGAGCTATAAATCTTCCTAGAGCCTCACGGGTCTTTCTCTGCAAAGTCAGTGTTAAACAGTAAGAGGGCAATTTTCTTTCTGTATGTGGTGACCTGAGTCACTACAAAAGTTTTGGCTACTAAATTATTTCAAAGTCTTCTGCAAGCACTGAGCACCCCAGAAAGGCTTAATAAAAGATTTGGATGAAATTTCCCCTGTTAGTTGGACGGGATGTTGAGATTGAATATTTGGCAGAGTCAAGTGCTGAAAAGTGGACTTCTTATAATGCATTAGGGAAAAAAAGAGCTAAACGAAGTATTCATAGCCATTAAATGATTCCTGCCCTTAAAAAAATACCCTAGCCTGGCAAGGCTGGGAGTTGACTGCTGCCAACCATTGTTCCATTTATCTTAAGGTATCTTTGAGACACATTGTGCTGTGATGGTTTCTAGGCTGGCACAGGGTAGTCCCAACATTTGAATCCCATTTCTATAGACTTAACTGTGTGGGACATGCATGCTTCCAGATGTTAACCCAAAGAAATCCTGTCTACTTGCTTTGTTCCAGAAGCCACCCAGAATTGGATTTAATAATACTGAAAGCCAGAACACAGTGTCCTGGTTCAGCGACACCAGGTTTCTCATGAAGTTTGTAATTTCCTATTTCCTTGGAGCTTAGGCTCTGAGCTTGTCACATTCAAACAACCACTCGCTCTGGTCTATATGGAAGGGTATATTCTGGAAGACCTTAAGTTCCACCCATGAAAAGGGGCATCCAGTGTGCCTCACTGACAGATCTGAACACCCCAGAGCAAAGTCTGTTCCACATTAGGCAACTGGGCTTCCAAGACTTGACCAACGATTGGGTTGAGAAAGAAAACTAAAATCTAGAGAAAAACGGGAACCTGAAGTGCTTTTCTTAGTGTCATGAGCAAGATGAGCAGAAGTCACTTATTTTTAAGTTTTATTTTTTAATTGATATCTATGTTGGATACTCCGGACAAGCCGGAGCACAAGGGGGAACATGCGCATTGACTAAATATCTGTTTCTTCTTTCTCACTCCAAAGCAACTGGCTCGTGTTTCTGTGGTGGACCCTTCTATGACTATTTTGTGAGCCTACATGTACACTTTGAGAAGTAGAGGCAAGGGCAATTGGCCAGTAATGCTCTGCATAGTTCCCTGGGCTCATGTGTAGCTGTGACTTTTCTCACTGCTGTGGCAAGATATTTTGCAAAAAGCAGTTTACGGAAGGCCAGGTTTCTCATGGCTCCCAGTTTGAGGATACAGTTTCCTAGTGACTTTCTTATTATGGTAATAAGTTACCATGACTAAGACAACTTCTAAAAGAGATTTCATTGTGCTTACATTTTCAGAAGGTGAGTCCATGACCATTATGGTAAGGAACATGACAGCAGGCAGACCAGCATGGTGCTGGATCTGGAGCTGAGAGCTCACAGTCAGATCTGCAGGTAGGAGGCAGAGAACAAAGAGGTAATGGCATGGGTTTTTAAAGCCTCAACGTTTGTCCCAGTAACACCCCTCCCTTTAACAAGGCCTCACCTCATCATCCCTCCTAAGCAGTTTCTACCAGCTGTGGGCGAAATCCTCAAATATATTTACCGATGCAGGTCATTCTCATTCTAACAGCCACATAGTGTTGTAGAATATTATTTGAACTGGACAAAGATGTATTGCATGTGTTTATGCTGTGGAATATTTAACTGTGTAAAAGGTGTGTTTATGCTGCCCTTGTTTAATGACGTAAGGACGTGGTATATTTGTTTATGTTGCATTTAATTATGAAAAGATGTGCAGCTGTTTCACCTTGCCTGTCCAAGGCACCCGATCCATCTAATAAAAAGCTGAATGGACAGTAGCGAGGCAGGAGAGAGAATAAATAGGAGGAGAGAAGAGACGAGAAGAGGAAGGGGAAGAGAAGAGAAAAGGAAGGGGAAGAGAATGAGGGAGAAAGAGAGGGACACACCTGGGGCTAGAAGCCAGGCAGCCATCAGCCAGCCAGACACAAGAAGCAGTGAAAATAAGATAAACAGAAGGAAAGAAAAGTAAAACAGTCCTGAGGCAAAGGTAAAAGAGGAATAGGTTAGGTTGTAAAAGTTAGTAGGACAAGCATAAGACTGAGCCATTCACCACTAATAAGAAGTCTCCAGCCGGGCGGGTGGTGGCGCACGCCTTTAATCCCAGCACTCGGGAGGCAAGAGGCAGGCGGATCTCTGTGAGTTCGAGGCCAGCCTGGTCTACAAGAGCTAGTTCCAGGCCAGGCTCTAAAAAAGCTGCAGAGAAACCCTGTCTCGAAAAAAACCAAAAAAAAAAAAAAAAAAAAAAAGAAGTCTCCAAGTCATGATTTGGGAGCTGGTTGGTGGCTCCTGAAAAGAAAGGCCCTGGTATAACATAGTCCATCCTGCATCGGGAACATGGGGTCACATTGTAGCTTTAGTCAGGAAGTAGAGAGGAATCAATACTGGTACGTAGGCCACCTTTTCCTTTTTTTCTGTCTTGGAACCTAGTCCATTAGGATAGAGTCTAATAGTATGGTTCTTTCCATTTTGATTAACCCGGTTTCAAACTGCTTCACAGGCATGCCAAGAGGTTTATCTCCTAAGTAATTCTAGATTCTGTCAAGTTGACAGTCATTGTTAAATACGGTATTGTGTTTCTTTAAGGAAAAATTTTAGGGAGAACATCACTACAAGTTCACTCTGGAAGTAGAGAGGGACCAATACTCTGTTCAGTGATAAGGTAACCTTCGTATGCTATGGAGATAAGCATATTTGGAGAAGCTACCAGACTTTGTTTCTAGCACTGATTATTCTGAAATTTACTTAAGCTTTATTTTTTACCCTTTTGGGGGGAGGTTGGTGTTCTCTTTCGATCCTATCAGTTTCTTTTCAGAAAGATTCTTTGGGGTTCTTACATTTTTCAGTCTTTTTATTCAGGAAGAGGTGACTCATTCAGGTAGTCATCAGAATAGAAGGGGATATGATAGTGGGAAATCGACGGCTTGGGAAAGGTTCCAAGTGGGGGATAGGGAGGGAGGATGATATAGAAGGAGAAGGAGGGAGAAATAACACCAAGATTGTTTGATGAAGCTTCAAGACATCATATTATTTTATATTTATTTAAAATTATACACAGTAAATGTAAGTATCTATGTACCTTCTATCTGTAGTCCCTTAATGTATATGTGTGCATACTAATGGAAATTAAGTCTTTTGGGCTTACAAGAACTATATATAAACAAAATGTGTGTTGTGAAATATTACTTTAGCTAGGCAAAGATGTGTTACATTTGTTTATGCTGTGGTATATTACTTTAACTGTGTAAGGGTGTGTTACATGTGTTTATGCTGTGGTATATTACTTTAACTGTGTAAGGGTGTGTTACATGTGTTTATGCTGTGGTATATTACTTTAACTGTGTAAAGGTGTGTTACATTTGTTTATGTGCTGGTATATTTAACCATGTAAAGGTGTGTTACTTTTGTTTATGCTGCATTTGTTTAATGATGTAAAGATGTGTGTTTAATTATGTAAAGATGCGTTGCATCTGTTTCACCTTGTCTGCCTAACGCAATTGATTGGTCTAATAAAGAGCTGAATGGCCAATAGCTAGACAGAGAAAGTATAGGCGGGGCTAGCACGGCAGAGAGAATAAGTAGGAGGAGAACTCTAGGCCCCCAAGAGAGAAGAAGAGTAAGAAGAAGAATGAAGAGAATGAAGGAGACTCTCCTGCGTGCCTGCCAGCAGCAGAGACAGAAGAAGCAGGGAAAGTAGGACATAAAGAAACAAGAGGTAAAAAGCCCTGAGGCAAAAGGTAGATAAAGAGAAACAGGTTAATTTAAATTAAAAGAGCTAGCCAGAAACAAGCCTAAGCTAGTCCTAAAATTCATAACTATTATTAAATTTCTGTGTCATGTTTTGGGAGCTGGTTGGTGGCCCAAAAAAGAAAGTCTGCTACAGATGTGTTAACATGGGAGGAGGAAAATTTCGTGGAAGTCTCACCCCTAGGTGGAGGAACTTCTGGGGCAAAACTATTGACTGCTGGGATAATTAGCTTTTCCTGGGATGAGCTGCCCTTATCAGTTGTCAATTCAGAGTGGTCAGCCTGAAACCACACACACACCCACACACACACACCAAAAATAGACTCACTGGCTCCTATTTATATAGATTTGTACATACACACATACACATGTGGATGTTAAGAAACACCTAGCAAGAGAGAAGAGGCTATCGTCCCTTTTCTTACTACACCTGACACAGGCAGAGGAGCTTGGCCCTGTCACAAACTCAGTGTGCTATGTTTGTTGGCTCCATAGGAAGCCTGCTGCTTTCTGAATGGAGATGGAGGTTGGGGGCGGGGAAGAGAGGAGAGGAGGAAAGGGAAACTGTCGGCCCGTATATAAAATAAATGAAAAAATTAATAAAAAACCTGAAAAATTATTAAGTGGACAAAGATCAAAACAAGGAAAAAAGTAAAAGAGGCTATCAACTTGAGCGTAGGGGGGAGGGGCTTGGGAGAGGCTGGAGGGAGGAAAGAGAAGGAGGCACAATGTAACACTATGTCAGTTAAAACATTTTGAAGAAGAAAGGGTGAATACTGGAAGTGATGATCCAATGGGGTTGTTGGAAAGGACACTAATACGATAGAGAATGAATTTTCAAAACACAGGGTTCTTGCAGATAGTACACCCTGAGCACTGGTATCTGAGTCTGCTTCTGTCGCTCTAACACAGTACTACAGACTGGGCGGCTTCTGAACAGCAAGATTCTTACAATTCTGAAGGCAAGTCCAAATCAAGGTGCTGTAGGACCTGAGCTGGACAAAGACACATTTCCTGGTTCATGGATGGTCGCCAGGATCCTGATCCTGTTTATGACTTAGCCTACTAAAGTCTACACCTGTAAATACTGTCATGTTAACGATTTTTTTTTATATATAAATTCTATCTGTAGTCGCAGGACAGGCCGCTGATACATAGCTGTCGGTAACTCATCTGTTATTACTGAACCCATGACCCACAGTTTTTCTGCTCCTCTTGCTAATTGCTCCTTATCCATTTTATCACCTGTCATGTTGGAAAAGAAGAATGGGATAGTGGGGATATTTGCCTCCCCTTATACCTCTTTCTGCTGATCTAGAAATCATTGCTCTTTTTTGTTAGCCTCACCCCACACCCCTATTCCCAGCTGTTAATCGTTTTATAATTGATGGCAATTCCATTGCCAAGGGCCCCACGGCCCCAAGGTGCTTGTTAGTGGCGGTAAGCGGCCCTTCGACACCACTCAGTGTTTACGAACCCACCATCCATCTAGTTTCCCAGCATCTCCCTCCATTTGGATTGCTTAATGAATGAATCTCTTGCCCTTTAAATATGTTCTGTGTATTTTTCTGAATCCTTCTTTCCACAGAACCTGGCAAATCCATCCATATTCTGTCCCTGTGGATGATTTATCTGAATATTTATGTAGATGGGATGACTATTAATATGGCATCTTTTGACACTTAGCCTACTGTCTTTTGGCCGTTCATCCAGATTATAATGTGTGTCAGCATATCATTTCTTTCATGACTGAATAATAGTCTATTATGTGGATATACTAATTTTTTTTGACCATTTATCTAATTTTTGTTTGCTTTTTCAAGACAGGTTTTCTCTGTAGCTTTGGAGCCTGTCCTAGAACTAGCTCTTGTAGCCAGGCTAGCCTGGAACTCACAGAGATCTGCCTTGCCTCCCAAGTGTGGATTAAATGTGTGCGCCACCACTGCTCAGCTAACCATTTATCTATTGATTGACATCCGAGATTGTCTCAGTTCGGGTTTCTATTGCTGCAATGAAAGACCATTGCCATAAAACAAGTTGGGGAGAAAAGGGTTAGTTAGTTTATACTTCCGCATTGCTATTCACCACTGAAGGAAGTCAGGACAGGAACTTTAAACAGGGCAGGATCCTGGGGCAGGAGGCTGATGCAGAGGGCACAGAGGAGGCTGCTTACTGGCTTGCTTTCCATGCCTTGCTCAGTCTGCTTTCCTATAGAACCCACGACCACCAAACCCGGGATGGCATCACCACCATAGACTGGCCCTCCCCCATTAATCACTAATTGAGAAAATGCCTTACAGCTGATCCATGTGGGTATTTCGTCAACTGAGGCTCCTTCCTCTCTGATGACTCTAGCATGGGTCAAGTTGAACACCAAAACCAGGACAGTACAGAGATTTTTTCATACTTGGTTATTGTGAATAGTGCCCTTTGAATATACCTACATGACTTGTTTGCATATCTGTTTTCTGTTGTTTAGCATATATCTAGGAGCTGAATTGGGTGTGTGTGTCAGGGGATTGTGTGGTTCTACATTTAACCTTTGGAGGAGGAAACATCAAAATATCTTTCTATAGTGGCTGAATCCCCTGCTCTTCAACAATGGAGTGTGGTGTGACAAACCTAGGTTGAGAAAGGCCATGGGATCCTAAGTTAAGGACTGGGTATTCCAATCCCAGAAACTCTGAGTCTGCAGGTCAGAATGGTTTTCTTGGGTGTGTTAGAGCCTAGGGCTGTGGCTTTAGTCTGCTTGGGCTCCTAGCTTTTCCACATTCTTGACAGTGCTTGTCACTTTTGTTTAACATACTTTAAGCCATTGTATTCAAACGCCATTTTTTTCATAGTCAGTGAAATAGAAAACCTTAATTTTTATCCAGTCTCTAACACTGAATGCTACAGAGCACATGACATTATCTGAGCTCTACTTCAGAAAAATTTATTCCACTTTCCCCTCCGATCCTGCAATTTACCTCTGTGACTTATGTGTTGATCACTTTTGAGCACAGCATTTACTGCTGGGGTGACTTCTCTTTGTCTTGTGACTCTGTATTATGCGTGGGCAGCTTTGTACCTGTCAGCACTGACCACACCCCAGCTCTGGCTTCATGGCCTTTGCTTGAATCCACTCTATTCAGACAACCAAGGAGCGGTGCTCACACGTCTGTCTGTCGAGAGCTTGGCTGTGAGTAGGAACACAGGGGGAATGGAGAAGAGTGGGGCCCAGATGAAATTGGGGGGGGGCACATCCATGTTTTAGTCTTGCAAGAAGCAAAGGAATGATGAGGGGAGAGGGTTGCCCCTCCTGGCCCGAAGAGCTTGGGGGAGACAGTGAGGGGCAAGAATGGCTTTGTAACCTAAAGAATAAGCAGGGCCAAGGACGAGGATAATCACCCTTGGCACACTGCATTTGTCTGCTATTCCTGATTCAACTGCTGAATTAAACTTTTAGAAAACAAATGACAAAGGTGAAATTCAGGTCCTTTCAGCCTTGGAACCATTGTCATTTGTGCTAAGTAATCAAGTCCTCGTAGTAGGATGGCTTTCCTGTTTGCTCTGAGCTTAGTAACCTCCCTGTTCTGCCTCCAGCAGATGCTGGTAGCACCTTGCCAGCCCCGTGCATAGCTTAGACAAAAATCATTCTGCCTTGAGAAGCACAGGGCAAAGTAGATAAGAATGAGGACTTCCCTTTGGCCTATTAGTTGGCATTACTAATGGGTAGTTGTTTGAAAGCTAGCATTTACTGAGGCTCGGCTGCAAACCAGGAACATCTCATGTGTTCACTCATGGGCCCATATAACACCCATGATGTATATGCTGATACTCACGCTTGCTTTGTAGCAAAGAAAGATGGATATCAGTTGGTCTAAAGCAAAACCAATTGCAAACGCTGGAGTCTGGGTTTTGAACCTAGATGGTTGTCATCCAAATCTAAGCTTTGAACTATCACCTAAGATGAGCTGAATAAAATCTGAAGGATGTCAACTGATTTAAAAGGAGGAGGAAAACATTCCAAGACAGAAGAAGCAAGGGGGCAGAAGTCTGACAAAAAAGTCATCATGGCTAGAGACAAAAAAAGGTGGGTAGTGGCCATGCTGTCCTGAGGCCTTTATGAAGTTAGTCTTCATCCTGAAAATATTGGTGGTGCACTAAAGGGTTCCTAGTGAAGAAAAGGATATGCTTTTAGGGGTTTTACATCATATTTAATATTTGCAGATACCCAATGGAGAAGGGATGGCTTCCATTTTGCTCCATTTGCTGAGGTAACTCAAACTTTTACAGTTCCTTCTACACAGAAACGTGACATTATGTGTTGCCTTCTAGCTTGGGGTAGGGGTGGGGATTTCAAATACAACCAGATTACCAAGCACACATTCCTTTCATGACGCCTGGTGAGCTGGATTTGAGGACAGGAAATCTCATTTATCACGGTTTGAACAGAGGTGAGTCCGAGCATCCCAACAACCACCCCTTAACTTTGGAATGTTCTGGTCTCTGTTGTCTCTCATGCCAAGTCCAACGCACCTTTACATCATGCCCACCCCTCACCTCTGCAGTTCTGCCCTGGGGCACTGCCCTGTGGCCTGTGATCAGACTCACTCCATTGAGAGTAGCTGGCAGGTTTTATGCATCAGCCCCAGGGTGAAAGTGTCCACTCCCCAGGAGAGTATCTGCAAGGGAGCTGGGGCTGAGTGCTTGGCCTCTCTGTCCTCTTGAGGATAGCGTTTGCCGGAATTCCAGGCAAACTTCATACTAATGTTCACCACAATATTAATGTGCGGTGCACACTGTCTCTGGCACTATTTCCCCATTTTGTGGGATTAGGTTGAGTGGGCCTTCTTGCTCACTTTAATCCCACATTTCAATGCTGCAGAGACTTGCCGTGGTGTCTGTTGCTTCCTTTTATACCATTGAAAATGCTCCGCAGTGCTAACCAAATTGAAACGAGCCCCTTCATCTTACACGCAGATAATTAAACTTCAAACACTGTTTATCTTGGTCCCCAAATCCTCAGAATGCAGAAGCAAATTAATTTTAAATCTATATCTGCTTTAAATAGTAATTGTTTAATCAACAGGCTTGATGTATAATTATATTCTTTGTTCGTGCTCCTTGAAGGCTTGAATAGACCACATAATTCCTGGGTTGCTTTCATTTCTGTAATTAAATCACGTGGCAGATGCTCGCTATATTACAGTTGACTGCAGTTGCTTCTCTCCTACCCGCTTTTAGATTAGAGACGGCTTCTCAGGAGCCCTTAGATCATAACCGCTCAGCTTAGCACGGAGCTCCCAGTATTTAGCCTTAATCCTTCCTCTTCGTTCAACTAATAATTTACTTAGGAGCAATCGATTTTACTGGTGCTTTATCCTTTCAAAGTTGAGGCTTCTTGTTCTTCTTTTGAACTTGTTTTCTGAAAGAACCCCCTCACCATCTCCCTTGACCACATAGAAATAACTTACAGAAACCTGTGGAAGTCAGTATTATTCAGATAGATATTATGTTTAAGGCTCAAATGGAACAAAAGATAATATTCTGGAATTTTTAAAAAACTGGGGCTTCATGAAGGGAAATGGAAGTTATTTTCATTATTAGAAGGGGTGGCTTTGTCTCCAGGAATTTATTTTACTTGCCTGGATTCATCCCATAAAGATGAGCACTGGACACTAGATAACTGGGTCAATGCTGGAATCTATTCTCTAATTGGAGTTTGTTTGTCCCACACAATATGCCTGATTTTCTCTGGGTCTGTGCTGGAAATGTGATTGCTTAGCCAATCTGGCTCTCATTTCCTCTGTCCGTCATGGCCTCCAGCTCATTATCCTTCGGATTTGCCTTCCTCAAGTTCTTGCAGTTTTTAATAATTTTCTTATCCAGGCATGCAATTGGGTAAAGCATTGTTGATCTTGGAACAGTCAGTGTTGTAGAAAGTGGCAGGAGTGATTGGAGGTCAGAGAGAGAGAACATCATCTCAGGCAGCGACAGCACAGGGGAAGGACGCAGGGCTCAGCAATCAGATGGCTTTCCACCATTGTATTTCAGGTCTGCATCCACGTTGGCACTTGGAACACCGTTTCTAAGTTGCGCTAAGTTTTGCACCCATCACTGCTGGGTCTCCTCCACTTTCTTCATTTATTATTCTCTTTCCTATTCAAGGAATATCAGTCGTTCTGATGCCTTCTCTCACCTCTGCAACCGTGTGCTTCTCAGGTGCTGTCTGGAGTTTGTTATGACCTGGATGTGTACTGTTATGACTTTCCTCATCATTTCCTGCCCCCATTCTGTAACTGTCAGAGTTTTCAAAAACTTCTTATTATCTATACATTCCAATTATACCCAGTTAATTTCTGCATTTGTCATTTGACTTTCTACAGCATCCTTGCAAATGCTGACTTAAATGCATGCTATGTTCACATATTCACAATTATCCTGTATTAGCAAGTATTTGATATTTTGTTGGTTGGAGAATTCTGAACTAAATTCCTATTCTTTACTGGGAGAGAAATTGTTATGTGGCTTGCGTTGTTCTATGTTTTCTAAAATTTGGAATCGTACATAATTATACAAATGATCATGGATATGCTTTGATCGGGTTCTCTATCAGCTAAAGATTGCTGAGGAATACAAAACAGTTCTTTCCTCACCAGATGGACTGTTCCATAGAACTGATTGTGGCATTATAACCAAGATACCAAAGGGGGTGAGAAGCATTTCAGAGTTTGGCAACAGCTGACAGTTGCTTCAGTCTTGGGACGGCTGCGTCACATGAGGAGGTAGTGTTCAAAAGATCCATAGCTTGGGCTTCAGGGAGAGCTGGGAGAGGAAGGCAGGAAAGGGTTGTTGGAATAGTAGCATCTACAAAAGTAGTCCTACAAGATGACTACCAGGGCAACGAGGGGAAAAGGGTAGACTTTCAGCTTCTCTCGTCCTCCCATTTTGGTCAAGCTTTTCCAGCTTCCATTACCTCATTATACAAGGACATTACTTGCAAGTCCCAGTCCCTTAGTACACGAGTGAGAGAGGGAAATAGAGAGAGTGGGGCTGAGACTCCAAGAGATTGATGATGCACAGAGGTGGTCAACCCCCTACCGAGAAAGCCCAGCAGAGGTTACTTCACACAATCCCTTATCTGTGATCTTGACGGTCCATTCTGAGCAACACTGACAGGTTGTGCTTCTGCCTTCTTTTCCTCATGATGATCCCTAATTCCTGCCAGCTAGGTCTGACCTTTCAGCACTTTCCTCATTTGCGTCTCATTGACAGCTCAAGATTCAATCATTTGTAAGCAGAACTCTTAAAAAAAAAACTGATGCTTTTCCCTGGAATATTTATTCTTGTGAATTTTTTAATGTGTGTGTACCTGTCTGCCTAAAAGTACGTGTTTGTATGTTGTGTGGGTACCCTAGGGTTGGTTGGTGTTCTCTGAGGCCAGAAGAAGAGGGTGTTGGATATCTTGTAACTGAAGTTATCAGCTGCATGTGTGTACCTGGAGTTGAACTAGGTCCTCTGGAAGAGCAGCTAGTGCTTTAGCTGTTTGAGCTACCTTCCAGCCCTGGCATAGCTCTCGTTAGAGGGAAGAAAGAAGACAAGGTAGATCAATATGGGGGTGCCTACCATATTATGCCCACAGACGCTAGTCTGGGAACTTTCATGTACTATCTCTCAACCTGTATCCTCAGGTGCTATTCCTGTGTTCTGATAAGATATTGATCGAGGCTCAGCAGGGAAATGCATTTGTTTAAGGTGACCAGTGTGGTGGAATTGGAGCCATTTCCATATGACAGCAAGCCACCAACCTTCTTCTGCTGTACCAATCTTTTCTTGGATTTATTAATACTCAGAGAAAATAAATGATTTATGGACTAGCAAGGTATTTTAGCAGATAAAGGAACTTGCTGCCAAGCCCTTGAAAACCCTGAGTTTGATTCCAAGGACCCAATCAGTGAAAAGATGAGAACAAGCTCACCCCCACGAACTCTGACCTCCACACATTTACACTAGGATGCATGTCACACACAGACACCACACAGACACACAAGAAAGCAAACACATAAATAAATATAATAAAAACCAAATTATTAAAGTGGTAGATGAATGCTGCCTGATGATCCAAACCACCATTTTAGATTTAAAACTTTCTCTAGTATTTGTATGATAGTACGACCTCCTACGTCTTTCTTCCCCCTGGTTTTATTTTTCTGTGATACTACCAGAAGGGACATATGTACCTTCTTTTGAGCTTTCTGGCATTACCATTTATAAATGTATGTAAGGGTTTCACTTAGATAGAAGTGTATCTCTCACTTCTTGGGTGGTACATACAGTCTATTAAGTTGTAAACAGTAATAAACCAATGTTCACCATTTTTCTCCTCATAGGATCCCATTCTATTGATATTACTAACATTTATGAACTTAATGCTAACCTGTTCTCAGAAGCATGCTAAGAATATCACATTTTAGAGGCTCTTCCTCCAGTGCACACCCTGACTGAATCACTTGGGGAAAATAGTTGAAATCTGGATTTTGATTCTGCGGATCTGGAGTGGTGTCACCCCAACCCATCCCTTCACCACCCCACCTTCCCCAGGTGAACTGAAGTCTTTAGTACATACAGGTTCTTGAGAAGTAAACTTAAAACTCCAGAGTTATACATCAAGGTGGCTGAAACAGAATCAAGAGTAGTACCATTCTCTCCTTAACCTTATTATTATCAGAATCAGTCTCTTTTTGCCTCACTCGGCCATCCTAAGATTAGTATGTTCAAATCTGTGAGCTGTAACCATGGTCAGATCACTCAAGGGTCCTAAAATTGGAAGACCAGAAATGAGGAAGGATGTCTTGTTTTATTAATGTGGTAAAATAGGTGTGGTTGACAGTGAGTGATTGTGTAGTTGGATATGTCTCTCCTTACAGTGGAGTTCTTACATGTGTTTTGATTACTTCCACTCAAGGGAAGGGTGAATGCAGAGGTGATGGCCCCTTGTCAAACTTTCACTGACATGTGCAGAGTTTGTCTGTTGGCCCTGGATCCGAGGAGCTGAAAGAATGGGGCAGACTATAGTCTAAGGCTGCAGACAACCCTTCCTTCCATTTCAGTGAAAGTTTAAACATGACTGTAACCAAAAGGAAATGATTCCAGGAAGGTTTGTTTCTATTCAGAAGAACATGTAAATAAACCCCAGTAAGCAATTACTAATATTGACAAAATAACCCCTTTCCAGAAACTTTCTCAAAGATAGACTAATTTAAACACAATATCTAGCACATACTATAGATTGCACCTGTGAAAGCATAAAAGCAAGGCAGAAGGTGATAATCCAGGACAGATTCAGGGCACACTGACCAGATTGGGTTCTATAGCTGTGTTCTGACAGCCAACAAGAATAAACATTCCTTGTAAATTGAATGTAAATGTTTAACACAGGAGGTACAAAATCACATCCAAGAATAACCCAGGGGACAAAATGCACCCGAGGTAAAAGGCCCTCTGCCTTATTTTTTCATGGAGCCTCTCTCATCTCCCCAAGGCACTGTTCTCCATGCATCATTCTCTGGACCGTGTCCCGACAGTCCTGAGGAATTTCTGAAGGCGGGGCGAGAACAGCATTCCTCCTTAGGTGTGGCTCTCAACTCACTGTGCTCTCCACAAAGAATGACGCACTTGTATGCGTTTTTTGAATGTTGGCTTGGTGGAGTTATTGGGCAGATGGCTTTGATGCGCGGTGATGGCTTCAAGTTCTTCTTTTGTCAAGTTCCAGCAAGTGGTATGGCTGGAAAGGCAACAAAATCATTCCTCAGAGGGGAAGGAGGCCAGAGGATGAGGTGTACCCTTTCTAAGCATGCATGAACAGCCACTAAGAGCTTTGGGTAACCAGTATACACAGGCCTAGAAGTTAGCAAGGGCTTTCCATTCAGTCGCCTCCCCTAGCAGTGTGATAAAAAAACATTTAGAAGTTTCACCTTAGTGCGCAGGAGTGTTGGTCCTTTGGGAGCATGGATGGAGATTTTTTGAGCATATTATGGACTGACTTCAGCGGTTCCTGTGGGAGAATGGGAAGTTAGACATGTCTTTTCTCTCTACATCTCCTTGGTCTCAGGGAAGTCTGCTGAGGTACTGCCTTAGTTTTAGAATCCCACTGAATACTTAAATAGGAATCCAGGTTTACCCGAGGTATTGGCAAGATCAATCATTTTTCATTTGCAAAAATCAATACCATATTTCCTATCATTCACCCCTCCCCGCCTCTCTCCCCAGCCTCCGGTGCTGGTGAAAAGCAGCATCATTTCCATTGCCAGACATTTAACTGTCTATTATCCATACCATCTGCTGCAGATTTTTCAGTCTTATTTTAAGATTTTAATGAAGCTTTTTAAATTTGTTCATTTTACATCCCGTATACTAACCGTTAACATTAAGGACTCAGCTCAGATTTCCTTGGCCATCTGGAAGAAGATTGAATCAATCTCATATATATATATATATATATATATATATATATATATATATATATATATATATTATTGATTTTGGAACTGACTCATAATTTTTTTGAAGACTGATACAATTTTTACTCATTGATCATGTTCCAGAATGTTCTAGCCTACCACCTAAATTTTATCACAATATGGTATTCCCTTGCCCAAATATATATATATTTGGTTATCTTTAACCAAACCACAAACCCACTGTCAGAAATGGCAGCGCAGAGCCAAGCAGGATGGTCAGTCAGGTAGGGTAACAATCTCAAGGATCAGGTCGTGTGGTTCTCGTGTCTCCTTTCACTCACTCATGAAGAATGTATGGCTTTGAATTTGGCTGAGTATGTTGCTCCCTTTTGCTCTCTTATAGGAAAGACAGCAAGCCTCAAGAGTGTGAGGTCTTGTGCTTTTACCTATATCTCTAGCATGTGTCATGGAAGTGCTCAGTAATCCCAGACAAATGAGTATGGTTGCCTTCCTGCCTGATGCACCAAGCTAAGGTCAAAGCAGGAAGCCTTTGGAAGCTGTAAAGAACTGATTGAAGGTTCTTGGGAAGTTCTTTTCCTTCATAAAGGAAAGTTGTCTTCTTTAAGGTAATATTTTTTAAAAATCTATCTAGTAATGCTTTTTGCTCTTTCCTTATTTACACATAAACCACAGCTACTTCATTTTTTTTTTTAATTAGAGAGGTTCTATATAAAGCCTAAACCTGATTTGCTGTTCTGTTTCTGGGGGAAATGTCTCCGGGGCAGGACGGCACAGAGAAGTAGAGAAGGGGACAAGGCTGTGAAAAGGCTGTGTACTTCAGAGTCTGGGCAAGAATGTTAGAAGTGAGTGTGAACTGGGTTGTCTCCTCCTGGCGAGGAAGCCTTGTGACTAGCGCTGAGTCTGTTAGAGGATAATGAAGACCCTTCACGGTACGAAAAGGTCTCCATAGTCCTGGTGGTCTAATCCTCACGGAGTTCGCATTCGTCCCTTCTCTGAATCTCACTCAACTAATGCTCTCATGGTTCCTCTAAGCCAGTGAGTGGTTCTAACTGGTACAGTGTGACCTCTTTGGGTGTGGGGGTCCAATCAGATATCCTGCATATCAGATACTGACATTATGATTCATGACAGTGGCAAATTACAGTTATGAAGTAGCAATGAAAGAATTTTATGGCTGGGGCTCAGCCATCACAACATGAAGAATTGTAGGAACGCCCATCCACACACATTAGGAAGGTTGAGAAGCACCTGGTCTAAGATCTAAGCTCTGTGCATCACCACATAGGTTTACCCCACTTCCCTCTACTCTCCGTTACTTCACTAGTTAATTCTTACTGATGCTTCAGAGCCCAGTTTGAGCAACACTGCCCCAAGGAAGCCTCCCCCCATCTCCAGCTAAGTAGGATCCCCTAGGAAAAGCCCCAGGAGCTTCAGAAGACTTCTTGTACTTGTTATCACTCGCTCCCACCAGAACGTAATATGAAAATGTTCACTTCTATCCCATCTTCCCGACTGTTCTCTATTTAAGCTGTGCATGCGAGAGTAAGCGAGTTAGAGCAATGGAAAGAGGTGAGGACTTGAATGTGCCCTGACCTCCCGCAACTGGCTGAGCAGTTGTTCCTTGGCTCTTTGAGTCCTGCCATTCTCAACTCTCTGGCTGTAGCCGCCCCCTCTGCTAACTTTTGACAAGTGAAGATAGCAAATTAATCATTGAAGCCTGGGTTCTATTCATCAGCCCTTTCCGCTTTTTCTGGGCGACTTTAACATGTTGCCAGGGATGACAACCAGCGCTCTGGGCAAGGAATTATTTTTGAAAAGATCTTTTGGAGCATACACACCTCTTTGTGAAAGTTTTGTATCAGTTGGGGTAGGGGAAACACATTAGCACTTAGCAACACTTTTGCATTGATTGTGGTCTCAAGGGTGGGGAGGGGAGAGAGGGAAGGAGGAGGTTGTTAATGTTCTGGAAGTGAGCAAGGCGGGGGTGGGCATGATGAGGTGGGGCCCCGGAAAAGCAAACCCCATCTTCGTCCATACTGTATGGAGAGCAGGCTTTGTCTAGATGTAGTATGACTCTTTTTTTTTCTTTCTTCAGGTATGTCTGAATCATTATAGGGTGATCTTAGCTTCTTCCTCGACAGAATGCTGGAATGGCTTTAGTGTGGGAACAGCTTCCAGAATATTGGCCCTGGAAGGTGCTATAGAGGGGAGAGTGGTTTGAATATGCTACCCAACCCAATGCCAGTTGGCAAAGATCCTGGGGGAAAGTAAGCAAGCTTTAGCTTCAAAGAATGAATTAGTAGAGTTTTTTAAAGGAGGGAAATGGTAAAAAAAAAAAAGTATAGAATAATTTGGGTATAAAAACTCTCTGGTGCTAAGTTTTAACACAAAGGGCTGGTACTTTCTGCCTACAGGCCCCAATCCTGCCCCACTGTCTGATTCTGTATAGCTTGCGACTAGGAATGCTTTTTATATTTTCAAATGGCTGAAAAATTCAATAATCAAAGAAGAATTATCATTTCATGACCTACAAAAGTTGTATGCCATTCAACTTTACTGTTCATAATCAAATATTATGGCAACACAGCCCTGCTTCATTCACTATGTGTTACTGCCCATGCTGCTTCTGCTGAACCAGAGCAGAAGGAGAGTAGCCCCCACAATAGCCCTGTTACTGTCTAATTTTTCACTGAGAAAGTTTGCTGGTCATTGTGTGAGGAGTCAAATGAGGAGCTCCCTAGAAAGATTACACAGGAGCAGAGTAAGTAAGGAAGGGTGAGCCAGAAGAGAGGCGAGTAAAGGAAATCATGGTCTCATTGCTAAATAGAATTCTCAACCATCTGAGTAGAATTATGGGTCCCGGCGGAAGCACAGGCATGTGCCAACATTGGAATTGTCAGAAAGGCTGGTAGGACGGCTGTGTAGGAAAGTGAATAAGAGTAGAAACCAGCCATGAAATCGAGCGAGGTGGTCCTGGGCTAGAAGCAAAGAAATTGTCACCTCTAGGCCAAAGAGTTGAGGGAAGAGAGAGTTTCCAGAGTCCAGGATAATAAAGAGTTATATAGACCGTGTAATCTTCAAAGCAGCAACCTTCTTTGGTGAGGGACACAGCTATGCATTTAAGAGCGCAGAGACCAAGGTCCTTCTTCTCCCTCCTGAAGGTAAGAGCTTCTTGGCAAGAACCTCACCAGTCTGCTGGAAACAAACGGGAAGCACTTTGCAGAGAGGATAACTTTTTTTTGTTACTGGTCACGCACCTTGGAGCAGAAATATGACTAAGGAGGGCACAAAAGACTCTATAGGCTCAAGCAGAAGCTGCCTTGCATAGGTGGGCACCCCTATTGCTATCAGCCGTACTTTCTCGCTGTCTTATATGTGGTGGAAGTTAGTGTTGATAGCATGAAAAATTTCTAGAACTTGGATGGAATCCGAGAACTTCAGAGTCCAAGAGCTGCTCTCTGTACCCTGATGTCACACGGTGGACCCTAGACTATTTCCTTCACTCTCAGCTCAGGAGTATCCTCCTCTGTGCGCTTCGCAGGTGGTCCTTTGGCAACCGATTAAACATCTCTTTAGTAGGGATCAATTATAGCCTTGTGGTTATTTCTCTCTCTATTGACTAATTACTGTTGTGTTCTTTTTACTGGCAAAATCTGGGAAGTAATATGTACATACTACAAATACATAAAAAATCCGGGTCTGCAGAGATGGCCCAGGGTCTAAGAGTGTAGAGTTTGGCTCTAGCAGCCACATCAGGTAACTCCCAACCACTCAGTTTCACAGCTCCAGCTCTGGGGTGTCGAACGCTTCCCCAGTCTCTTGAACGCATGTGCGCACACCCCAATACATATGTGTCATTAAAAATAACAAAACTAATTTTCTGGGACAGAGTTTCCCAGTGTACCTCTGGCTGTCTATACATGTAGACCAGAGTGGTCTCAGAAATCTCAGTACTGTCTTGGAGTACTGAGATTAAAGATGTGTGACTACACTCCCAGCTAAAAAATAAATCTTGAAAAGCAAATATATAAAAATTAAGCACACTGAAATCAGAGGCTCTGGGTTTCCTTTTTCTCACTTCCTTAGGTTTCTTAGCTTCAAAGGGGGGTAGAGAAATTCCCCCGTTAATATTCTTTTGACATCTACCCCCCCCCCCCGTGGCATCTTTTTATGTCCAGCTGTATGTTTTTTTAACGGCCTACTTCAGAGGGTCACTTCCCACCATCTCTTTCATCTTTCAGACTCATAGCCTTTAATCAGAAGGCACAAGAGCATAGCTTGGGCTATGGCCTTTACTATTTCGGCTTCTTTTTTTGTTTTAAGTTGGGGTTTTCAAAGGCATGGGAAGTAGTACCATGGCTTCAATGGCTGCCTGTCTTTTATGAAGCAGCTTCAGTGGGTGGTAGTGAAAGGGTGGATGGGGGCACTTGTGGATGCCCTGCACACACGCTTCAGGAAGCAGGTCGCCATGCTCCTGGCCACATTAGGCTTCACATCTGTCTTTGGTGCCTTTTGCAGGACATATGGTGCCATGTTTTTTGCTAGGGGTGCCAATGGGGCATCTCTAGTTTGTTGGTGCCTAGAAGTCCATGTGAACAGGTATATGGTCTCTTTCTTAGATCAGAGTCTGAGGGCTTGTGGACTCCAACAATGGTCATAGTTATAATAACAAAATTTAATTAAGTTTTAATCCTTGAGCTATCTTTAATATCTGTATCATTTATGCTTCAGTGGACCATTTGTGCTTTCATATTGAGTCATTTTTATAAATAACGTCCAGAAGTAAAGTTAGTGTTAAAAAACGTATTAGAAATGTAATAAAAATTTAAGAAAGCAACAATTTTATAATGATTTATTTTTTAAATTGTTGTGTGTGGAGATTGAGGGGTTAGGGTGTGTGCCATTAGAACATGTGTAAGAGGTCAGAGGACTTTTGGTTCTCTCCTACTGTGTGGGTTTTGGGGATGAAACTCTGGGTATTAGGCTTTTACCTGCCAATCTATCACATCCATTCTTTTATTTTAAATAAAAAGTCTGGATCTTTATATTTCAGTGGTTTCCCAAGTGTTGGGATAAGAGGCACCCACTACAATGCCAAGGAATAAATTCCAACTCTATAGCTATTTTTCTAGCTTAGTGGGCATTGGTATCCAAAATGGGCCACTTTATCTGAATGCCATTAACTGTCATCAGGAGTTACACACAGATATATTCATCTTATAAATATGAATTCTGGATTCTTGCAGTTACAACATCAAAATATAATCCTTGTGTTGTTAGAGGTCACTTGCTTGTTTTTGGCTGCCCAGACTCAAAATATCCACACAGAAACTGTATTAATTAAAACACTGCTTGGCCTATTAGCTTTAGCTTCTAATTGGCTAGATCTTAAATCTTAATTTAACCCATTTTTTATTAATCTGAGTATCACCATGTGGTTGTAGCTTACCAGCAAGGTTCTGGCTAGTCTGTCCCTGGTGGCGTCTCGCTGACTTCGTCTTCTTCCTCCCAGCATTTGGTTTAGTTTTTCCCACCTACCTCTATTCTTCCCTGCCGGGCCCAAGACAGCGTCTTTATAAACCAGTGGTATTCACAACATGCAGAGGGGAATCCCCACATCATACTTAGTGGGTCATAGTTATTTAAGAGAGAACACATGACTTCTTTGCTTTATAATTACAAAACATTTTCATATTTAGATTTATAAACATTAGAATTATTAATTAATTTGACATTTTTCACTTCTAAGTTACGTGTTTTACTGTCCTCACCTTTCTGGGCACATTTACCTCATCCACTTATGACTGATGTCAAAGGACCCTTGTTTCACAGTCGTCAGAGGAAAGTGAAGAGGATGGTCCTGGGTTATTTTCAGGAAATGGGGTGCTCGGTTTGGATCACCAACACTGTGTAGTGAAGTTCTAGTGAGTGACTTCATTTTGTTGAGAAACACTTTATTTACTTTTTATTGTTAGTGCTACCAAATTGTGTCTAGACTTTGAGAAAATCTATCAAGGATATCATGAAAACTCATAGTCTGAGATCTTGCTTAGATGACCTCCCTTCATATTAATGCTATGATTTGTCTGATATTTGTGAATATATCCTTCTGTATGTTTTAATACTTTTGTTTTATATGTATAAAGCAAATATGAATTCATACATGCCTGTAGTAAATGATTGGAGAAAATTCCCATAAAGATGGTGCCTATATCTTTGAATGATGTTATAATTTTAGAAAGTAGGACAATAGAAAACTAAGAATGATCCAGTAGTGTGTTGTACCTTATTTATTGCATCGATTTCTTAGGCCATCTGTATTTTTTATTTCACATTTATTTAGTATACTTAATATAGTTGATGAAATGTGAATTGAAATTTTATTCTCAGAATGACCCCTAGCAAAATAGTTAAGGTATAGGAAAATAATGTATTTTATGCATATAAAAATTACAAGATAGTCAGGTGGTGATGGCACATGCCTTTAATCCCAGAAACTCAGGAGGCAGAGAGGCAGATCTTTGTGAGTTCAAGGCCATCCTGCGTCCATAAGAACTAGTTCCAGGACAGCCAGGGCTGTTACACAGAGAAACTGTGTCTTGAAACACAAAAACAAAACAAAACAATAACAACAAAAGAATTACAAGATAGAATGAATTGTTATGCCATTTTCTGCTTTTCTAGAAAGTTACTTTCTTGTTCTTTTGTAGTCTTCTAATAAAGGACTGAAATCAATACAGCAAATACAAAATGAGAAAAATAAGATTCAAAAGCTCAGATGTGGTCCCTTACTCTCCAGTGTTAGCCCTACCGTGTGATAGGACCCACATGAAGAAGTTAATGAATGTCGTCAATGTGAGCTGATGGATCACAGCAGTTTCCATTGCCATGCTGACAGGCCTGGAGATTGACAGCAGTGATGGCTTGGACAAGGTGAATGTACTTAATGCCACAACTGTTACTCTTTAAAATGGCGTGAACAGTCTGTTTTGTTACATATATTCCCACCCTAAAATTCAGCCATATTTATTGAATGCCTATTTTCTGCCAAATACATGAGTATCCTGGTCAATTATGACCCCTTCATATAAATGCAAATGCTCTTTCCTTAAGTGTAAGGCTTCAGAGACCAAGTTGCTCCAAATCTTAAGTGGATAGCACCAAGACAGGACAGAAAATTTCAGCAGGAAAACCCTAGAACCCGCCTCATCAGTGCTGCTCTTGCCTACTGTGCATGGGGCGGGGCAGATCAGGGAAAGAAATAGCCCAATCATTTTTTTGCCAAGCCCTCTCTTTCCTCCCTCCTTTCCTCCTTCCTTCCCTCTGTCATTTCTCCACTTCTTTTCTATTGACTTATTTCAATTTTATTAAAATGTTTTATCCTATATATTGGATCATACTCCCCCAGCTCCTCCTAGCTCCTCCCACCTCCCCTACGAACCAACTTCATATCCTCTCTCTCAAAACACCAAGAAAGGAAACAACAACAAAATGAAAATCAAAACAAATTCAAAAGAAAATATGACAAAAATACCAAAGCCACAAAAAACAGATCTATAAAACGGCCGTGGAGTCCTTTCGGGCTTGACCAACTACTGAGGCATGCGGCCCTTGCCTGGAGTGTAGTTGATATAGGTAGGGACACTCGTCCTATATATATAGGCAGACACAGGTCTGTCCTAAGTGGGATGTTTGTTGTTGGTTTTTAAATCAAATATCTACCCTCAAGGCTCAGGGATCAATGTAGAAGAGAGGGGGAAAGATTTTTTAAAGCTGGATGACTCTAAAGACACAGCCTCTTCCAGACACAACAGAACTAAGGAGCATATGAACTCACAGAGACTATGACAGCAGGCACAGAACCTGCACACGACCTTTTCCCTAAAGAGCTTTCATTCTGGGATGGGGCTCCTTAGCTCCTCTTACAATCTCTCTGGTTTCCTTGAAGACTCCTTAAAAAACAGTCTTTACAAATAACATATACATTTATTGCCGAAGAAGGCTATGACACCCTTCAAAAGGACGATGAACAGACCTATGTCCCCCATGGTCAGAGGATAGACCAGTTACCCACATCCAGCCTGCCTGTCTGTCATGAACTTTGCCTGGGACCTGTGGACTCCTGCTGTAGACCCTGAGGATGAGTGGTCAGGACAATTTCCACTATTCCTCATGGCCGCTCATCTACCATGTAGTAGTAATTCTCATACATGGTACCAGCTCCATAGATGCCAAGCCCAGTGTGATTTGATTATGCTTTGAGAAAAGCCATAAGTGCTTAGCAAGGTGTTGTGGAATTGTTATCTGCAAATTGAGTGATGGAAAGAGAATTTTAATCATCACACTATGCAGATAGTTTTATTAATGAAACACACACATAAGCATTAACATTCTTCTCTAATTAGAATTACATTGATGTGAGCAAACAGAGCATGAGCAGGCAGCAGAATAATGCTCATCATTTGGGGGAAGGTAAACAGTATTACTCACCACTCAAAGACAAATATTTTTATTTTTTAAGGGAGGGATGGGATTAGGGTGAAGAGCAGGGAGTGTCTCGGAGTTGCAGTTTTTGCCTGGGCCAGCTGAGGGCAGTAGCTCTGGGAGAGCCATTGTTTAGATTCTAGTGAATGGCCTGTCTTATGGAGTAGTAATTAGGAGGAAGGCCATTTGTAGCACTCAGAAGATCCAGTTATGGGGAGCGTTGACTGGAAGCGCTCAGATTGCTTACTTGTTTCTCAGAGTACTGCTGGGGCTACCTGAACTATCTGTTAGAAACGGAGAGTCTAGCGCTCCACTCCCAGTCCATTGAGTCTGGAATGCCTCGGGTAATTATCCTTCACCGCAGAGTCTGAAAACTACCAGTCTTTGGGCTTCCATTCAAGTGCAAGGGAAGAGTCAACACTAGGATTTATGGGTGGCTATAGTGTCACATAGGCTCTGCCAGGATCCAGGAAAAGGGATGCAGGAAGATCAGACAATAAAGAGCTCCTTCAGGAGACTTTTCAAAATGGAAGTAAATGTGAGGCAGATAGCAGCAACTTAGGCCTGAGGTAAGAAATGACGTGGGCATGGGTGGGTGGGTGAGCATTCTCCCACATGAAGGCCCAGAAGCACCATGTGTGCTGAGAGCTACTGGGGCCTAAGTTCTGTTCCGTGATGTCCATATACCTGCCTTCACCTGGCCATGGGAAGAAGATTCAACTCCCAACATCAGTTTTTCTTTACACCTTTCTAAACCAAAAGATACTCTGTTGTCAACCCAACAAACAGCTTTAAGGCCCCTGAGCAATGTCCAGAGCACAGCCAAGACTTGCTTGATGGAACTGATCCAGATGGAACCTAGTTCTTAGTGGTGATGAAAACATTTCTAGTAATAGGTGAGTATGAACACAGGGCACGTGTTGAGAGATAAACCAGGCAGCTAGGACTAAAAATGTAGGCACATGTGTGTTGGAATGCCACAGAGGGTGGTCTCTACTGAGCATTTTGTGAGTTTTGAATTTTTCCCAGAGTAGTAGGGAGCCCTGGGAGTGTCTTAGGCTGCAGGATCAATAGGATTGGATTTGTATTGAGCCTGAGAGTTCTGTGGCTGGTGTGGTTAATTGGATCACATTAATGAGAGAAGCAAAATAGGGCCAAGTTGTTTGCTTAGTTGTTTTGCTGAGACAAAATGTGCACATTGGGTGGAATTTGATGCTGGCTAACCCCCTATGTCACATGTCACAAGCCAGGCCTGGTCTCCATCCTTCTTCCTTGTCCCTACTGCTCACTTTCTGTTTTCATGGGAAAACAGACATGTTAGGAGCTCAGAAATAAACTTCTGGGAGTGCACAAATTTTGTGATTTTTTCTGATGTTCTTCAAAATTCCAAAGTCAATTGTTGTAGAATATTAAAGATGTGTTGCATTTGTTTATGCTGTGGAATATTTGTTTAATGATACAAAGGTGTGTTGCATTCTTTTATGTTATATTTGTTTATGTGATGCTGTGTTACTTTGCCTGCCTAAAACACCTGATTGGCCTAATAAAGAACTGAGAGGCCAGTAGCTAAGTAGGAGAAAGGATAGGCAGGCAGAGAGAATGAATAGGAGGAGAAATATGGGAAGAGGAGATTGAGCAGTGCAAAAAGCAGGCAAGGAAGACTACAGGGACCAGTTACCCAGCTACACAGAAAGCTACAGAATATGAAATAAAGACATATAGAATAGAGAAAGGAAAATGCCCAGAGGCAAAACATAAATGGGATAATTCAAATTAAGAAAAACTGGCTAGAAATAAGCCAAGCTAAGGCCAGACATTCATAAAACAGAACGAGTCTCAGGTATTTATTTGGGAGCTGGGTGTTGGATCCTCCAAAGAGTAAAGGCCAAAGAATTAAAAAAATAAATGTTTATGAAATAGGTGAAAACAATAATTTGCCAGGAAATATGTTCCTTTGTTCCTCCAAAAAGAAGCCCAAGACAAATGAGCCAGAAATCAGTACAATTGATCAGCATCAGGGGCCAGTGGGAGTCAAGGCCAAGGGGAAGAGAGAGTGTGACTTTCCTAAGTATAACCTTTTATTTAGTTTTGGGTTTTACACATTGGTAATGGTTTATACCACAGAAGCAAAACAAAAACAAAAACCAACCAAGCAAACAAAAGACTAACAGAGTTTAAATTGGCAAGGATGGAAACAAAATGAAGGCTGAACCCAAATAAAAAAAGAAAAGAACTATGACAGGTTAAAATAAAACAGCCTACACATTATAAAAACCACAAGGTATAGGCTCAAGTGATAATTTTTAAAGAGAAAATCCAAACTGTAAAGAAATCTCGAGTCTAATTCAGTTGGCTGCTGGTAGCGTGTACTCTAGGACTAAACAGAGGAGCTACAACCATGGGGGTGGTTTAGAGCTAGGGTCCCACTATGGGAGAAGAGAGATACCAATATGGACTGGTTGGTGACCATTGTTTTGTAGTTAAAAAGTTTTAATTATTTAAGTTAGCATACGGAATAATGGGTTTGATTAAGTCAACTTCATACATGTATATCACTATACCCTTTTCTAATTCATCCCCTCCTTCATTGCCCTCCTCATGTCCCCCCACCTCCTCATCGGTTCCCTCTTTTCCCTGTATACACCGTCACTTCTGTGTTCATGTCACATGTGTCCACCCCAACCCCCCCACTCCACCAGGCTGCTTTTGCCTGAACTAATTATCACTCCGGGGTTGTGGAATGCTGCAGTGCTTTGCTGTTCTATTCCCTTACTTATAATTGATGTTCTTCAGGAAAGATGACTTCTCCATGTTGCTTCCCACTTTTATTTTTTAAATATCAGATTGCATCCCCCATTTTAAAAATGATCCTTTCTTTCACTTGTCATTTTGGTGATCAAATTATTTCAGTTTCTCTAGTGCAAATCCTTCCAGCAAGGTTCTAACTCCTCTTGGTCTTTCACTATCATACTAAGAAATAGGTTTTTGGAAAAATGAGTTTATATCAAAACTGCTAACACGAAGTGCTGTGGGATTTCCCCCTCTGTATGCAGTGAATACCACTGGTTAATAAAGAAACTGTCTTGGGCATGCACAGGGAATAGAGGTAGGCGGGGAAAACTAAACGGAATGCTGGGAGACAGAAGGAGGAGTTAGGGAGAAGCCATGTAGCCCCGCTGAACACAGATGCTGGAACTTTACCCGAGAATCCACAGCCTTGTGGTGATATGCAGATTATTAAAGATGGGTTAAATTAACATATAAGAGCCAATAAGAAGCTAAAACTAATGGGCTAAGCAGTGATTTAAATAATATAGTTTTGTGTGATTATTTTGGGTCTGAGCTACTGGGTGGCTGGGAAACAAACAAGTAACCTCCTTACAATAACGAAGTTAGCAATAGCACAGAGCAAAAAGTAAATTAAGACATTCAAAGTAAAGTTACAGGTCAGCCAAATGTAACAGGTGATCTTGGATTGGATCTCAAAGGTGCATGTGAATGTATACATGGAAACACACAAGCATGCACACCTTTACACACAAAAAACCACATACATATACAAATGCCCAGATAATACACATTCTACATGAAAGGGTGGGAACAGTAATTGCAAAACTGGGAAAAGGACTTTGTGCTAGCGAACAGTATTTTTGTTTTTAAACCAGGCTAGATCTCATGAGTATAATCCTTGTGTCTTGGGAATGAGGGTGATGCTTTTTCCTTTGTAGAGTTCTTAGACTGTAAGAGTAGGATGTTGTAAAGACAAGGCAAATAATTCTCAGATGACTAAATCAAAATCAGAATTGTGTGTGTGTGTATGTGTGTGTGTATAGACAAACTGTACATGGCACAACATAAAAGTAAGCACACGCAATTAGGTGGATTTGGGTACTATTGTGCTGTTCTTTCAATTTTTCTCCAAGTTAGACACTTTTTGAAATAAGGTGGGGTGGAAACCTGCTGGGTCCAATGGGAAAGGCTGTAGAAGACAAGGAGGGGAATACCTGCAAACTTTTAGCATCTGCAGAATGTCCTAGAGGGTTTCAGGGCTTTTCCTAGTATGATGTGGTTAGAGACAAATGCCAGAAATCAGATTGTCTGGGGTACAACTCACTCACACTTTGGACCCTGGGTTATAATGACACAGCCATGTGTTGTGGAATATTACTTTAACTAGGAAAATATGTGTTAGATTTCTTTGTGCCATATTTGTTTAACTATGTAAAGGTATATTACGTTTGTTTATGCTGTGTTTGTTTAATTATGTAAAAATGTGTTGCTGTTTCACCTTGCCTGCCTAAGGCACCTGATCACTCTAGTAAAAAGCTGAACACCCAACAACTAGGCTGTAGAGGGATAGGCGGGGCTGTTGGGCAGAAAGAATTAAGTAGGAAAAGGAATCTAGGCTTGAAAAACGAGATGGGGAGAATGAGAAAAGACAGAGAGACAGCAATCAGTCAGACACGACGTAGGACATACAGAATGAAAGGTAAAAGGCCAGGAGGCAAAACATAGATGAAGAGAAACAGGTTAAATGAAGTTATAAGAGCTTTTGCGAGAAGCATAAAATAAGGCCAAGCATTCATAACTAATGTGTCATGCTTTGGGAGCTGGTTGGCTGGCAAAAGAAAACCTGTTACAGCCATGTGTTTGAAAGACACATACAACATCATTCTGTTTCATGTACATGTTTCACAAACACAAAACTCAGGTCATGTCCCAGCTCCATCCCAAATGATCACTCAACCAGGGGAGTATGTTATTGGCTCATGGGAAGATGGGTTTCTGTCCGGAACTCCTTGAGGGTCTTTTCAATGCTTCCTCATTAATCTTGCCATGGAGAATCAGTGCCATGATTGTGGAGAAGGATATCTGAGGTATCCAGGGATCAGCAGTGCGGCTTATTTCCTGTCAGGTCTGACTTTGTGGTTTTTATCTGATGTTTACTTGCCACACAGCTTCACATAGAAACAGGTTTGCCCTCCGCTCCCACTCAACTCTGCCTGCCCCCAGCCCTGCATCCAGCTACAGATGCAGATTCGGATTCCTGAAGCTCTTGTTTGATGAGCTTCAGAAGGCTCCCATTCCCATTTGTGTCCCCAGGAGTAAGGCAACAACTGCTTTAAACTGATAAGGATGCGATTTTGCTGCCCTATAGACAGTCATTTAAACTCTGTGATATGTGGCCACTGCCTTGAAATTCAAGCAATGGAAATGACATCATTATCAGCCGACTCTTTATGATGAAAAATGACCCACATTAGGAAACAATCTGAACCCAAGGAAACTTCAGTGATCAATCATCACAATTATAATGTGCTGGGTCTTTTATGTAAATCCAACCCACGGTGAAGCCTGGCTGAATAGGGGAGTTGGCAGAGAGAAACTCAGTGGAAAGAGACCATTAGGACAATGTAATTAAGCAAAAGGGAAAGCTTCAGATAATATATGCCTCTCAGGGGATCATTGCATGCTTCGGGGACCCTGACAGATCTAGGCTGAAAGGTTTGCATCATCATCATTAACAACACCCGTTTAACGCCCGGAGATTCACAGGAATGGGCTGGGCTTTGTGCCACAATTGCAACAGGGAAAGACCCTCCCTCAGGTGCTTGAGCCCTCAACAGGCTGCCTGGTGGATGGGTGGTAAGCAAGGGCATCTGATTGCTGAAGGGAGGCCATCACCATCACAGGAGATACTCTTGCAGCGTTGGAGAGTTTGGGTCCTCTTGCTCTTAAATCTTTTCTGGTTCTGTGTCCTTTGTAAGGGTGTGTTGACAGACACAGGGTAGTCTGGATAGAAGACTGAAAAAAAAAAACCATCTACACACAAGGTTGATTGTTTTCAGAGAGAAAATGATGTGGACGTTTGGTAGTGAGTCTGGTTGTTATCCACGAAGACACATGTCAATGTATCTGGCCATTGTCACTCTCTACATTAGTGATTCTCAACCTTCCTGTGACCCTGACCCTTTAATACAGTTCCTCATGTTGTGGTGACCCCCCGACCATAAAATTATTTTTGTCTCTGCTTCATAACTGTAATTTTGCTCCTGTTATGAATCTTAACATAAATACCTGTGCTTTCCAATAGTCTTAGGCAAACCCAGGGAAAGGGTTATTTCACTACCAAGGGTCAAGACCCACAGGTTGAGAACCATTGCTGTGTATGAAGTCTAGAGTTTGTTCTGTGCATTCTTCTCTCAGACATAGAGATAGGGAGTGTGTGTATGACTGAGTACAAGCAGATGCATGGGAGAGGAAGAACAAAATGTTTTTTGATGTGGCTGTATTGATCCCAGAAAACTGCAGCGAATAGTCTAATTAGGGCATCTCCAGATGGTCTATACTCCTGGCCACATGAAAAGGGCAAAGAAGGGAAAACTCTGAGGTTGGCCTCTATCCTTTGCCAGAGATTCCAGGAACTAGAGATCTAGGTACAGCAATATGACTTTGGGCTACGGAGTACAGCAAGCATGGCCTTTGCATCCTGGCCTCCATTTGATAACGCTAGGTCATCTTCAGCACCCCCACAACCCCTCCAGCTGAAATACTTTCTCTACTCTGCCTAAAAGATACCTCATACATGTGCTTTTATCTTAAAATTGCCTCATGTTATGAGTGCCCTCCCATCCTTCTACCTCTTTTTCTATGCACTATTTCTCTTCTGATTGCAGATAAACCATTTTACTTGGGGATTCCCTGGAGGCATGCCAACCTTCTACTGAAGACACAGGATCCCGAAAGGCAGCACCTGAAGCCTATATGGATCATGATGGAAGATCTTACTCATATGACAGGACACCTGAAATGGGTTTCAAAAGAGGAAAGAAAAAAAGCCTGGAGACAAGGAAGGGTTGACATCCATAGAGCCCACCTGTGCAGGTAGGAGAGCCATAGGCTCCAAAGAGAGACTTAAATCTATCTTAACTTAATGTGCTCAGCCTTCATAGCTCGCATACCAGTGGACCACTGAAACAACCTGTTGGGCCATGTGGCAATCGTGTTATTCTCTTTGTTGAGCCTGTGGATTGAGGAAGTTAAGGGCCTGTTTCTTATGCCTTGTTTGATGGGAAGAGGAGGGATTCAGCCTTGTTGCTCTGATTTTTAACACCTGTGCTTCACCATGCTCCTCCAGAGAAGAGGGACACTTTGGGTGGATGTTTTTCAGGCTTCCAGGGAAGGAGGTTTCTGTTGTTGTCACCTCAACCCTGCCTCAAGTTCAGGGTACTGGTGTCATCTTTAATGTATGAGAGATGTGCTATAGGGATGGCAGGAAGCCATGTGGCATCTAGAGAGCCACTGGTTCTCCAGCAGAGGCTCTGTTTTAATGGATTGACTCTAGAGCAGTTCAGGAATCTTACCCTTGGTTTCAGCAGAGTACATGGTGGGTCACCTTTAGACTCACAGTGCCAGCGGCTTCCTAGACCAGCCAGCTAAGCATCTTAACCACTGCTGGAAAACGCTGAGCTGATCTCTTCACAGAGGTTAATGGGACCATATCTTGGGGTCTACAGGTGTCATTGGGTGTGCTACGGTTAACTTCAAGTGTAGTCCAGCGGCTGATTCCAAGGAGCTCCCTTTGTTTAGTCTGCTCAGTGACTATGCTGTGTTGCTAGGGGGTGTGAGAAGGCTTTGTTTTCCTTGAAGGGAAATCCTTCCAGCACTATGCTTGCATCAAGCCTTGTCTGGTGAATGATCCATGCCTGGTTACAAGCAGTCATTGATTGCTGCTCTTTGCTTTCTAGTTGGAGGGGAGAATGAACTCAACATCACTGCTTCTGGTTCTTCTGTCTTCACGGGCATTCATCATTCGAGAAGCTCAGTACTCCCACACTAAGCAAAAAGAGGGACATTGGAGCCCTCCTAAAAACTTGTTTTGGACTTGGGGGTTTTAGGAACATGCCTTTAATCCCAGCACTTAGGAGACAGAGGCAGGCAAATTTCTTTGAGTTCAAGGCCTGCCTGGTCTACAAAGTGAGTTTCAGGACAACCAGGGTTGATACACAGAGAAACCCTGTCTTGAAAAAACAAACAACAACGAACTCAAAATAACAGCATCAACAGCAACAACAAAGACAAAAATAATTTATTATGGATGGAAGCATAGAGTTTGGGGACAGAACCAGTCTGCCTTCAGTGGTAAAATCCCCATTGTCTTATACCTTTTTGAAATATCATTTTGTGCCTGATATCTAAGGAAACCTTTTAATAATGTTACCATGGTCTTGATATTCATGGGATCACAAGGTAAATTGTTCTTTGTGCCAAGCTTGTTTCTAAAGGCTGCAAGAGTTTTGAAAAGCTCCCAGAATCTTTTGAACTTGTTTTCTTTTTGTTGGGTTCCTTTGTGCATGGTGCATCGTCATAAGTAACTTTTAAAACTAGATACTTGTGTCTCACTTAACTTTCAGCATTCTTTGGGGCCCACAAACTGGTCATGTTTCTAACAAGAGACTTACTAACTGGGTAGGTGAAGACCGGGGTGGTGGGTGATAAGGGTTGAGGGTCAGTCGTCAGCTGGTAAATAAAGGTGGATAACATACAACAGCCATGAGGGCAGAAGACCCAAGACTAAGAAATTAGATTTGTCTTAAAACTTCCTGGACTTTGGCTTTTCGTCTGTACAACAGAGTTGATAATACTCACTGAGAGAGGTCCGGAGAAGGCTTGAGTAGCATAAAGTAGATGGGTAAAATTCCCTGGGAACTGCAAAACTCATGTAAACTCTGGCTCCTGGACTTAGGTTGGATTAAACAGTTCTTGAAACAAGACAGTCTGAGTCTGGTGCTTTGTGAAACAGGTATTCCCTATTGATTCTTTTCCTAATGGGATTTAATCTGTATACTGTGGTGCCTACACGTTCAAGATATGGGATGGTTGAAAAGACCCATGTTCTAAAGTTGAACAGGGCCCCCACCTTGCAGTATAGAAACTGTTCACAACCTGAGCTTCCGTCGTTGTAACCCAGGAAACAGCTGTGTGTCCTGGTGCGGTACTCTCTACCTAATTGGTTGGTATCCTCCTTATCTTCCCTTGGATTATTTTTCACATCTTCCAGGGCTTTGAGCCAACTTAAGTAGTAGACAGGTCTGCAGAGGACTGGGATTATGGTCAGACTGTGCTAAGCCTTCAGGCCTTGAATTCAGAAAGAGAAGTGCTTTGGCATTTAGTGGATTTTGATAACTCCTACCACTTCCGTTTACTGTGTGTCGGTGTCCCCCCTGTTGCTGGAGAGAAGAGAGGCCCAGAACACATAGTGTCCACCACGAGGCACTGACAGGCTGCATCCAACATCAGCCCCTAAGGAAATTGTCACATGTTGAACCGGCAGGGCCTAAATTGTCTGTCACTGACCCACGTGTACTTCTGGTGCCTCTGCTTTACTCTGCTTTTTTAAGGTGCAATTGGTCATTGCAGCCATTTCTTCTTGTGAGCAACAACCAGTGTGTTCATGTGTGTGTGGCTCAGAGCAGGGGTTGGGTAAGATGAAGATTGTTAGAACTTCTTGGATCCTCTTGAGTTTTTACTTCCTACTGTGCATTCAGAACTTATAGGTTTTTTTCCATTCAAAATGGAAAAGAAAAAGGTAGGTAGGAAGGAAGGAAGGAAGGAAGGAAGGAGGGGGGGAGGGAGGGGGGGAGGGAGAGAGGAAGGGTAGCTTAAGCAAGCAGAGGGAGGAGGAAAGGAATGGGGACAGCTAAATGTGATTCAGGGTGGAGTCAAGGAGCATGAAACTGAGGCCTTGGATGTCTCCTCCATCCCCCATGACATCTCATAAATCTTTGCATTTCATTTCACTAAATGTGTCAGAAATGCAACTGTGCTCGCAAATACTTGCTACCAGTGAAGGAATCCACCCTGGCATATCCATTTGAGCTCAAAAACAACTCCTGTAACCTAAGAGCAAATCAGAGCTTGGACACTCGGTGCCAAGCATAATCTCAAGCAACATTTAACTAGGTTCAATATTTATTTCCCTGCCTTGAGTCACTTTGAAATGATCTGGACTCGGTTCAGACAAGACCAGCCCTAATTTTATGGTGCTCTTGGAATCCTTCCAGGAGCACAAGGACTCAGATGTCAGGGAGTTCCAGAAAAGTGAGATCCTCACAGATTTCACAATATAAGGCACCCTCCTCCTAAATGTTTGCAACATGAAGCCCTTTTTTATTGACAATAGGGCTTTTTGCAAGAAGTCCAAGTACCTTTCAAGAATATCTCTCCTGCACACTCCAACTCCTAACTCATCCCTAGGGGTGGAATAGATAAAATTAATCTGGTTAACAGTGTGCATAAGTAACATCTCAGAAAAATCTCCAAATAGGAATAAAAGACCATTGAGTAGCATTTAAAATGATGACATGCCCCAACCATTATGGAAGTCAGACTTGCTACCTCAAAATAGCAAGTTTGATGGATACAGGGACAGATCAAATAAAAAGCAGCCAATTCTCAAGCTTTTGTAGCTCAAATAATCAATAGAAAAGCCAACCAATTTTAGTGTAAACCAGAGATAAATCTTAGGATGGCAGGGATGACTTATAGCTCCCTGTTAAAGAGGAGGTAGGTATTGAGCTGACACTGAGTGACCTCACACTCAGCCATGACATTTATTATAACAGTATGACTTGGTAAAGTGAGGTGATTGATGCTCTCCTTTAAAATGAAGCCTTTCAAACTTTCGAGTTTGGAAGAGAAAAAACTTTAGGACCTTGCTTTATAAAAGTAACGTATTTTCATTTCCCATCAGTTGAGTGAGTCTTTATCCGGGTTAATAGCAGGAACTCAGGAGTCTATACAGTCTATAGTCACATCCTTAGAGCATCTTTTATTTTTTTTTTGACTGTGCAGCAAGGGGGTAGACTTTTCTAAGGTATAGCATTGGGAGACTTGAGGGAGTTAATGCATTTAAAGCAGGTTGGAAAATATTCAGGCATATACTCGAGAAATGCTGGGCATGCTGCTAAAATAATAATTATTATCATTTAAGTTATTTTTATTCTTGACTTCATAATTTCACAAACAATTATGCTTATTAGCAGATGTAAAAACAACAACACCTATTATAGATGTTTCTGTTGACAACCACTTGATTCCAAGCAGACAATATGCTTAATACTTTATTCTCTCTTGGGTTCTCACAGCCACTCTCAAAGCATATGAGTTTTAGAAAGGAGGAAACTGAGGCAGAGGGAAAGGAATGACATCATTAAGGTTCAAATGTACTTTGTCATGCAGGCCTCCCTGTTCCATGTCACACAGATGATTGGTATTTGTTTTTTTTTGTTACATCTTTGGAAGAAGAGAAAACACTGATAATTGTGGAGTGGTGGTTACTTCATCTCTTTGGATCTTGGGGTTTTCATGTGTCAAGTGAGAAAGTGGAGTAGATTACATGAGATATTTTTGGGTTCCAGGATTCTAACAGAGTTAGTTGTTGAGAGATACAATCTTGGAAAATGTAAAAACAGGATTTTATGTGTTTGGCATGGAGCTTGTGTACATGGATAGCTTGCCGAGCTCTGTCACTTCTTACTATCAGGCTGAAGGGAGGAATGATGCCACATTTCCCAGGATTCCTTAGCTCCCTGTTTCTAAACTGTCCTACAGAGGAAGCTGTCCACTCCCCCAGACACATCTGCTATCTCCATGGTTGGTTTCCCATATGCAATGAACTCTTAAATTCTGGTAAATCTTCATGTCCTGCTTCCAAACTTGGTTCTTCAGAGACACTCAACAATAGCTTGTCTTTCCAAATCCAAAAATAAAAAAAAATTCTTCTGTTATAGGGATAACGCTATGATTAAAAGGATCATTTATCTTTGGTCCTCAGGCTTCAGGGTAGGTAAGAAAAAAAGAGCTTGTCTACTTTTGTTGTAGGGTTAATATATGTAAAATATTTCAATTCTGGCCATAAGGTAAACAGCTTTCAGATATAGTATGTTTGGCCTCTATGAGTGATGGGCAAGGCTAGGGTGCAATGCCTAGAAGATAGAAGGGTGACAGAAGGGACTCTGTACTTCCCAGTTTTGGTAGCACCAAGCCCAGGGACTTTCCGATGACCAGTGTCCCAGTAGACCCAGTGCCCTGGACTTGTGCCCATTCCTTCTCTTGAACTCATGTTCTGCTGAACCTGGCCCACTGACTTGCTATCTTGGGCATGTGATGGGGACATGTGATAGGCATGTGATGAGGACATGTTATGGGCTTTTGATGGGCATGTGATGGACACACAAAGGACATGTGATGGGGCATGTGATGGGCAAGCTGGTTTTACTTTTTCAAAGCAATTAGGACATTGCCATATTTTTGACCTTCTACTTTTTGGGAGGAGGGAGGATGGGTGTTTAGGATACAAAAAAAATGAGAGGAAAAGAAAAACCCACCTGCCTTCAATTCTTAGGACCAGCTCCTTTTGCTGTGTGCTGGTAGACATTATATGTCAGGAGAACCACCTGGTCCACCCTGATAATTTCAGTACACCACAGATATTTGGAGGGACAATCAGAATTAGCTAGACAATGAATTAACTTCTAGGTATACTCATTAATTATATGGGAGAGCTTTTAAAAATTCAATTAATTTACATTTGTAGACACAGATCAGGTTGGCATCTATCAGGTTCACGAAGGCTGCCACCCATACCTACTGTCAATTGAAAGAATGGTAATAGAAACACCCAAATGGTTGAGGCAGTGGGGGAGTGAGTAGAAGCTGAGGGTGTGTTTTACGATGTGTTTCAACAGCACTTTTCCAAACCGAGAAAATCTGAAGCTAAGATCTGTTGGCCTTGACTTTGATGGTTTGTACCCAACTTTAAAACTCAGGGGATGGTTCCTCACAGCTGGCTTTTTCCAAGGGAGGACCATTAATGAGATTTGCTGTCCTTTAAATATTATTTACCCAAATATGACCTGACTTTTCAGGGGAAATGTACAAAGGGAATAAAAATGTCTATTTTTTTTTTCCCCTAAGAGCTCCTTACGCTTGCCGTTGAAGCTCTGTCGGGGAGTTTAGCAAAGCTCTTCTGCAGGAGTTTGAGATATGCTCATAAAAATTAACTGCAGGCTTCTTATGCGAGTTAAAAACAGAAATCATGTGGTTCTTTTAAAATCTTATAGGTCTTTAAAAGAAGGCATAATGAAAATACAGCTCCTCCACACTTTCCCCGCGGCTGCACAGCTCATTTGTTTAAGGAACCATTAAGGCTTAGCAGCTCATCTTACCCTGCTTCCAACCCCCAGAAGCACAAAGTACTTCCGGTTGGAGTAGGGAAGGGGAAAAGGACGGGGGGGGGAGGGAGGAGAAAAAGAAAAGGAGGAGGAGGAGGAGGAGGAGGAGGAGGAGGAGGAGGAGGAGGAGGAGGAGGAGGAGGAGGAGGAGGAGGAGGAGGAAGGGGAAGAAGAAGAAGAAGAAGAAGAAGAAGACGAAGACTGACTCCTCCTCCTACTCCTCCTCCTCCTCCTCCTCCTCCTCCTCCTCCTCCTCCTCCTCCAAATTGAATAGAGTTCAAGAAAGGTATAAAACGGCTTCTTGGCGCAGAATGGGAGTTATGGTACAGATCTCAAGGAAGCAGATGCTTCAACATGTGCTTAAGAACAACTCCCATGGTCCTCTGGGGCCACAGCATGGAGTACCAGCTGATCCTGCGTGCTTTGGAGGCCAGAACTGATATGCTACACTGTCCTCTTTATTTCTTTTGGTTCCAGTCACAGTAGAAGATGGACCTCGAAAGTCATTTGTGATCTGTCTGAACACTCCTGCTCTGCTGGAAGCTGAGACTATACCCCTATGACAGTGAGCTATTTTCTTCATCCCTAAGAGAAGGGAAAGCCATTGTGGGTCCCTGCCGAGAGCCGTTTTTTTTTTTTTTTTTTTTTTTTTTTTTTTTTTTTTTTTTTTTTTTTTTTTTTTTTGTCAGTTCTATTAGACACCTTGGGCCTTTATTTTGTCTTTGACTGTGGTTGCAATTTTCTTTTTGGAAGGAGGGAGAAATTATTATATTATGGAAGACATGATATAACTACATTTACTCATTTATTCAAGTATAAAGTAAACATGTGCACAGGGCACATCTCTAGGGTTCCAATAATGAGCCAAAGACGCAAACTTCACCCTTAGAGAAGTGGAGCCTGCAAGTACAGGAGAGCTCGCCTTTACCTTACACATGTGAACATCCATCATCTGAGAGCATCATGGGGCAGAAGGGAGGCATCCATCCCAAGGTGGAGAGCAGCTCATGAAGGGCTTCCTGAAGAGAGACTCGTGGGTGGGCAAGTGTTAGGAACAAACACACGAGGGCCTAGGATAATAGAGACCACGAATAACTTATTCGTGAGATTAATGCTTTGGTGACTATAATTTAATGCCAGAGGATGTAGAGGACATAGCCTTTCAGGACTCGAATACCCTTAGATCCTTCTGTCCTAGCTGTTTCTGTGAAGAAAGTGCCATTTTGTCCCCAAACACTCAGTGTGCTCTCTCCCAGGTTGTGTCTCACTTAGGATCAAAGTCTTAAAAGATCAGATTGCAGCTCTGTGGAGCTCAGATCCTCGCCCCACCTCTTGTTATTCTATATATAGGAATGACCTTGCCTCTGCTGCTTGCCTGGGTCACAGATGTCTAACACTATGAAGGTTCTCATTGGAGATGCCTCTCAGGAAAGCCACCCCTGTTTGACCTGTTCCTGGCACATTGGTTTTGCTATGTCACCATTATAGTCTCTGTGGGCTAAGAATTAGCCAATGTGTGATAGCAGAGGGGCCTTTCTCAAAGTCAGAACAGACCCCCAAGTGATGTTGCCTTTGAAACAAAGCAAAGATCCCATAGTCAGAGACTCTGATAGCCTCCTGGTTTGATTGAACAGAAAACGTCGTCACTGGCAGGTAGCACAAGCTTGTCACGTTCCTCCTTGGGCAGCTTGGGTTACCTCTAGTCCCAGGACTTTATTTTTGACTTCAACATGTATGAGCCTCTTGTTTCCTGGCTCTCAGAATGGTAGTTAAAATAAGTGAAGAAGGGGGAAGGACAGTGGCGTTGGCATCTGGAAGTGATCAGAAGAGTGGCAGTAGGAAAAGAAGTAGAGAATTAGCCCATGGGACAGGGGTAGGGACAGAAGATCTAAAAATGTAGAAGGACCCTGGCCAGGTGGGCTGGAATAGAGAGTCTGGGATATTCTTGGGTTTCTTCTCTGCCATCAGTGGTTTATTCTGCTCCCTAGCATTCTGTCCAATTAAATGTGTTAAGACATTTCCTAATTTTGAACTGACATGAAAATTATGGTAATTTGTGTTAAGAAGCTCCTTAAGTCACTTGATAAGTTATTACAAAATTGTGGCTAAAGACAAAAACCATAGGTTCTCCCTCACATGTGAGTCCTAGCTTATAATGTGTACGTGCATGTATGTGAGCAGGTGTTGCGTATGAGCAAAGTCTAAGAGTCTAGAAAGGAGGCGAAAGAAGGTGACGTTAAGTGAGGAGGAAAGATGGGGGTAGGGAAGACAGAAGGACATATGGAGATGAATGGGGAGGTGGGAAAGGGAATCATAAAACACACTATCCGAAAAGGCCATAATGGTATCTCACACATTATATGCTGCTTTAAAAAATAAAAAATACAAATAATAATAAATAGTGTGGCTGCCATTGATAGAAAAACTGGCAGGGCCTTTCGTAATCCTCTTACAGTAGAGTTGCATGGCCCGGAGAGGAAGCAGTAGCTGGAACATCTACAATTTGTGTCTTTGCTGATTCTGGCTTTTCCCCTGACCCTGGAAAGAATTCATGTCCCCGTTTTTCCTTCTGTAAAATGAGGTTGTGGACACGGCAGGAATTTCTGAGCGATAAGAGATTCTAAAATATAGCAAAGCTAAGTATGGTGGCCCATCATAGCATTTGGTGGGCTGAAGAGTCAGGAATATAGGTTCAAAGCTAGCCTAGGCTACTTGGTGAATATGAGATCTAATCTTAAAAACAATAGCAATAACAAACAGCCTCTTTAAAAAAGAGAGCAATAATAATAAAAACAAACTCCCATGAGCTCTAAAATCATGTGGTATATATTTATATATATCTTATATATATAGGTATATATATTTAAATCATATGGTATATGGTATATAAAACACTAGGGAAAGCACACTCAGGTCACCAAATCAATCCCCCAAAACTATCTTGGTGGTAATTTCAGAATCAAAGTATTGTCAGGCTTCATTATGGGTCTAAGTGATTGAGAAATGACAAAGTATGTCACCATGGATTATCTTGAAGGTTTTTATCAGGGCAATGTGAGAGTCAACTGAAACCTTCTGGATCCTGAGATGCTATTGCTTTTTTCCCATTAGATTGTCAAATTACCATTAAATTCATATGATATTTAAACCAGTTGACCCACCCCTTAATTTTTATACATCTTCTGAATTTTATTTATTGCATGTTAGAACTCTTCTCTTGACACTGCATTCGGAATTATTTTATGGCTAAGGAAAGCTCTGAAGGTTTATAATGCAGTAGCCTTTTATATTGGGTCCATCAGGAGCCTTTCATTTGGCACCAATTCTCAGTGATGTAACTGAGCTATTTAAAGCTTGGCAAAGGAGCCCAGGAACCTGCTGGAGTGCCACCCTCGAGCTGCTTGGCAGATGTGATTTTGGATCCTTAGAGGACAATAGTTGCCACGGTCAAATCACTTGCCTGAGCTTTGTTTCTTGTGGCTGTGATAAAACACTTGGACAAAAACATCTGAGGGGGAGAAGGGTTTGTCTCCGCTCACAATCCGAGGTTACAGCCTACCATCATGGGGGAGTTCATGGCAACAGGAACTTGAAGCAGCCTGTCACATCTACAGTCAGGAGCAGCGAGGGGGGGATGAATGCATGCATGCTTGCTCCTCTGCCTGCTGTTTTCATTCTGATACTCTCCAGAGCCACAAGCCCAGGGAATGGTGCTACCCACAGTAGGCAGATCCTGCTGCATCAATTAACAAACATGATCATTTTCTCATAGGCATGTCTCCAGGCCAACTATATCTGGACAATCCCTCGCTGAGATTGTCTTCCCAGGTGATTCTAGATTGTGTCCCATTGACAAGTAAAATGCTACCTTTGTGGTCAGGATACTGCCTCTAGGCATTTTCTCTGAAACTCTATGTGTGTGTCAGGGGAATGGGATGGGAGGGTGTGTGTGTGTACATCAGGCTTCCCATGGCTTTGCTTATCACTAAGGGATTTAGAGAATCTTCTTAGTAAATCTGAGCAAGATAATTTATTGGCTCCCCAGAGCACTTTTTATTCAATACCAACACTAGTCTCTCCCCTCACACACCACAGTTCAGAAGAATTATTCTTAGTCTCTGAAGAATTAGTCTTTGGAGGGATTTGAAGGGAGATACATGTTTATTCTTTCTGCATCCATCTGTAAATATTGAATATCTATGAAGTTCTTTGCCTCATGCTAGATAAAATAGGTAGTAGATCCAGACAGGTAAGTGGTCCCCACCTACCACAGACTGGAACTCAAATGTGTAATGAAGAGAAAACAAAATGAAATATGGAATGATGTAAAAATGAAATTCACTCGAGATATTGTGAGCAAGCCCAAAGGCTGGGAATTGGGGGTTGGAGTGGGGATCAAAGGATTTGATGTTGACAGGTCTGTGTTCATGCCCAGCTATTACTAGCTATACCATCATAGTTAAACAGACTTGAATAGTTGTGAAGATTAAGTAAGGCCCTATCTAATTGGTTTAGAATAAAATTCTGCACAGAAGGAGTGCTCGATAAAAATATTGCTTTGTTGCTACTATGACTGGCATTGTAAGTGCTGCAAGAATCCAGAAAAGGGGAACATGATGGGTTTGGAATGAGAACCCCAGCCACTGTGAAGAGGTAATCCTTCAAAAGGATCCGATGTGAAGATGAGCGTGCAAACCAGGCAGCCGTTTGCCCAGATAACACTTATAGGTGGATGAGAAGATGTTCTTAAATTGTCAATTTCTGGAAGCTTCTGTTTTCCTTGGTGCTTCAGTCATGAGGGTGGCAGTAGGCTGGCAGAAACAGCAGGAGTTAGGCATCTTTTAATATATCTGTCTTTGTACAGGCCTAGGACTGCAGGACCTTATTGTAACCCTCCAAGTGTAATCTTCAGGGAGGCACAATGACATCAGCACCATTAGCTTTCGGTGCTGTCCAGTGTTATGACTTCTAGCCTGGCACCTGGGGTCCTTGACTTCATTGTTCATAACTCTGAAGATGTCCAGCTCTCTGGAACTCTTTGGGTGGCTAGGGCTGGCAGTTACTATTCTCTGGATCTTATATACATTCATCTTTCTTAATTATGGATGTTTGCTCTCTCTTGTCTCTCTCACTCTTCCTAATGTTCTTTCTGTACTTTTCCCCGACTTGGCTATCACAGGGACTACTCAATGCGTCTCCCTCTAATAGGAATATTTAAGGACAACTTCTGGAGCCATGTGGAGCCTGAGCTGCCTGGAAACTGGGCATATGCTCATCAAACCCCTGTGACCACTACCCATTTGTGGTAGTTTAAGTGATAAATATTCCCAATAGTCTCATGCATTTGAATACTCGTTCTTCCATTGATGAGCCTATTTGGAAAGGTTACAGAATCTTAGGAATTGGAGCCTTGCTAGAGGAAATGTGTCCCTAAGGATTGGCTTTGAGGGTTCAAAGTCCATTCTCACTTCCTATTCTCCCTTTCTGCTTCCTGTATGTTTACAAAAGAAATTATCAACCAACTCTCTGCTCCTGCCATCATGCCGCGCCTTTCCTGCTATGAGGACTACATCCCCCTGAAACCATAGCTAACATAAACCCTTTCTTTCTTAAGTCACTTTTAGCCACGGTATTTTTATCACAAGCACAGGGAAGCAACACACTCTTCCCCATGCATCCAGTTGCCTCTCTGTTGTCTCAGCTCTGCCTGCCAACTGCTCAGCTGTCTCTGGCACTGCTCTGCTGCCCCTCTGCCTCTCTGGTTTCTTTGCCCTCATCATGGCTCTCTGTGGAAGCCCTTTCTTCATGTTCCCAGCTCCCCCTGCACTGCTGAAAGTAGGCAAGAAAAGACCACACGGGAGAGCGTTAGGTCCAATAAGAAGTAACTCAGACTCAAACTTGGTGAATTGCCTGGAAGACCTCAGGGAAGCAGGACAGGGGCGGTTCTCCCTACTCTGTAGCCCGCTTCTCTGTCCCGAGAGGGGGTGTTAGGACCAGCCAAACACTACTGTTCTGTTTGCTTCAATCACAGACAACCATTTGACCAATTTTAGGCGTACTTTGGAGCGGTAATCACAGCAATTCCTTTGCCAGATCACCAGAAGAAGGACTCCTCAGTTGGACAAAGAAGTAACTACAGAGTCATCTGGAGTTCATTGTAGCTTGAGATTTCAAAGTCTGGTACAGATTGTTTAAACAGCCCTGAGTGAACTTCATATTTGACACCAGGCAGTCAGCTGCCGTCTTTATGTAGCTGTCTCAAGTATCTATAGAACGCTTAAGATGGCTGCGTAGCTGTATCTAGTATCTACAGGATATTTAAGATGGCTCCATAGCCGTCTCTGGTATGTACAGACTGTTTAAGAACGCTGCATCGCTGCCTTTAGTATCTATAGAATGTTTAAGATGACTGCAGAGCTGCCTCTGGCATCTATAGACTATTTAAGAGTTTTGGTGTTGGGTTAAGGGTAGTCAGGGTGCCTATTAGAATGACTATCTTTTTGATGTAGGCAGGGAGGTGAATCCAACAGCTTCTAATCAGGGAGTCAAGTCTCCATTTCTCAACATATCTGCTCGTTTGTAGGACAGTGACCTCCTGAAAGAATGCTTTCAATGCAAATTTAATATTATTATTACAAACCAATTATTAATTAATTAACTCAATATTTCTAGTGGTCTTAATGGATTTTAATAGTGTTTAGCACCTATGCTCTTGGGACAGTCTGGTTCCCCTTGTACATGTCAAGTGGGGATAGAGAAATGGCCCCCAGGCCAGTGTTTAGATTAAACAAGCAAAAAAGAATCGGAAAGTAGCACTATTTTTAGAATAGTGTTTGAGAAGAGGCCTTCTGGAGGGGGTGTCTAGGAGGCATGGAAAATGGTGGTGGCGGGGCACTGGATCTGGTGAGCGGCAAATCTGCCATCCATTTCTTCGCTCAGCTGGCCCTCCCAGGTACTGCTCCGTTACCATTCATTCGCTAGCCAGCAGGATAGCTGTGAAATGGGTTTCAAAGCCATTCCATAATTGCTTCTTCCTCATGTGAGCAGATGAGGGTCAAAAGAGGACCTTCCATCCACAGCAGGTGACCTCATGACTAATATCTAGCCTCCCTGTGCTGCCGTCATTATTGTTGCTATGGAGAGCAAGGCACCCGGAATATCCACAGAGAAGAAGCCAGCCCACAGAAGAGAGGTTTTGATGCCATGTAGATGTGGAACTTTATTGTGGATTTCTCCTCTTTATGAGAGGTCCCGGTAAAGTCCTGCTCGTTTACCCCCATGCCAGGGTAGGATATTTTTGAGGTCAGAATCACTCCCTTGCCACTTTTCCCAAGGTACTCTCAGCGAGTGTCACTGCATGTGTGTTTTCAGTTTAGCTGCTATAGCGATTGTCTTTTCCTGCCATTTCTAACTAATTACAGATGATGGTAAGTTTCCGCTACCCACAGAAACACCAAAAGGCATTAGCTGTCTCCATTACCATTCATGGGCCTGTGTAGCTGAATGGGAAAGTGGCTGCTACAGCCAAATTGCTCTTTTGAAAGAATGATTATGTATCCCTCAGGATTTTTAAGTGTGTGTCTTGATAGCCTTACTGAGAAGAGAAGGGATAGTACATTTCCCATCTAAATAGGTATGAAAATCTCCTTGCAAAGGGATCGCTGATGTTTGGAGCTAGGAGGAGTGGCTACCTGCGTTTTGAAACTAGTCGGTGCGTGATTGAAGATTGTAGTAGTTCGGTTCCTAGCAGCGGCTCTCAGCCCCCTTTGTATTTTGTTTTATAGAGGACTTAAGGCAGTCTTTGGTATTTCTACTGTAGATCTGTAAGTCATAGAGAACTAGACTGCAAATTTGCCCATCACAAACCATGCCTTAGTTACCAGAAAGAACACGCTATTTGGCATTTCAGTGTGGTTTTATTGCCTCCTCTTCTCTTTGAGGATTCATGCTAGCAAGTAGAAAGCTGGATAGCACTACCTTCTGACCTCTTTAGGGTCAGGTAGAGCTGGGCAGAAGCTGCGTAGGGATTGTTCTGAGTCTAAATTGGTTTGCAAATTGATATTGTTTAGTGTATCTGCTCTCATTGAAAACCAATTGTTTCTTTTGCAGCATTACTTCAGGCAAGGGGAAGAAAGGACATTTTTATACCAAATAGGATGTGTAATTGTAACAGTGATTCACCCTACCATTAAGAAGGAGGACATAGTGTTCTTGGCACTTCTCGTGGGAGAGGGCAATGAAATGAATGGCCCATCTATTTCAAGAAGCGTGAAGGAGTCTTCATTATTACCAAGTGGTAGTGTCTTCACCTAAGATACTTTTAAAGACTCAAACCAGTTGGAAACAGCAAGTAGAGCTGTGGCTGGGAAGGAGGGAGATCCTTCGCCACAGATGGGAATTGTTAGTGTGTTTGTTTTATGGACAGAGTGGATGTGGACGAGTGCTGGGTCTCTGCTGGTAGCAAGATGATAGAGGAACCTTAAAGCAGAGGCTTGTTGTAAAAGGGAGGACAGTGTGGTTCTAGTTCACTACTGTTCCAAAATAGCAGAGAAGTCTTCCTTTATCCGATATGTGGCATAAAACTTACTTCAAGCGTCTTTGCTTGAAGGGGACCTGTTTGCAGAATGGTGGATGGCAAAAGAAATCCTAGTTTAGGACCATTAGAGATTTTAAAAAAGGCAAAGCCACCAGAAATCTTTAGTCCACTTATCTAAAAGACAAGCAAAAAAAATCAAGTTAAACTTTGATTCTTTCCCTTCCCCCTTTTCCTTCTTACTTTTCTAATCTTTGGTCCCTGAGAAAACGAGCAATGGCTAGTGCTTCAGGCTTCTTTGCAGATATTTACACCTACTTCTCGGTCATGCCTGTATTCACTGCTTGGTAATTTTCAATAACTCTGTGCTAAGATCCTTGAAGGAATGTCTTTTTAAAGAACATGCCTGGTCAGGCCCCCTAATTTTTATACCCTGGTATTGATATCCACAGTCTCTTGAAGGCTTTCCTTGCTCCCTCTTCTGTTTATTTATTCATTGCTTCCACCCTCTTCCTAACAAGTTTTTCATTGGTTTTTTATTTTCTTCCCCCCCATTGTGCAAGTCTTGAGCTATTTCTGCCATTTTTTTTCTACAGGTTCTGCCAGTCACTTTTGTGCTCAACCTCAAACAGCAATACCTAAGATTAGGTCCTACATCCTAGGTTAATGTATATATAGCAAATAAAAACTCCTGTCATAATTACAAAAGGTAACTGTGTATTATATTGGAGAAATAAAGTTGGTTATTCTATGAAAATGCAGGATATTGACTGTCTAAAATCTATGAACTGGGGCAATTGTTTTGGGGGTAAAAACAATATCTACTATTGCTGGAAAATACATTTTGACTCTGTTGTTTATCTTTGTGACATAAATCTGCAAAGATACATTGAAACTGCTAAGTTTAATGTAAATTCAACAATTCCATTGTTGAAATTTACCTTGATACAAAACAGTAATTCCTATGCAGATACAAGTACTTTTTCATGCTTGATAAAGGGTTGTTTGATTAGAATTTTAAAAGCAACTTAAATAGCCTATAAAATAATACTGGTACATAAAGTATGAGATATCCATACATTGTAGTATTATATGCAAGTTAAAAATACAAAATATCTGCTTAGGCTAGTATGTAACCATGTAGATTGCTGGAAACAAAGATGTCAGAGTGAAAATGAAAACTCAATGTACCTCTATTTTTTGGGATTGCAGCAAAAGCATGGACAAGGGGGAGATTTATAATATCAAATATGGTCATTATAAAAGAATGGTCTGAACCCACTGCCTGAGCCCCTACCTTAGTAAAAGAAGAAGAGAAGAGCTAACTAACTTAAAAGCCAACAGAAAAGCAATAATAGAGATCAAGAAAATGGAAAGTTGCCAAATAATAGAAAAAAACATTAGGAAACATAATATAATCATTGACAAGACCATAAGTACCCATGAACTTTTAGTCAGGCTATGAAGAAACAGAAAATAAAAAATTCTAATATTAGAAGCGGAAGAAGAAAGCACAATTCCCATGGTCATTCAGAGACAATATAGAAACCCGGTGATATTATTCTTTTCCCATATGTCTTTAAAAACTCAGATGAAATGGATTGGCCTTTAAAAAAACATCTGCTAAAATTCACACAAGAGGAGATATTTACAAATGGGTATACATCTTGTAAAGAAATTGAATTAATAATTAACAACATTTCAAAATATACATCACCAGGACTAAATGGGTTCACTGTTGAATTCTGCTAAACATTTAAGGAAGAAATGAAACACATTTTCCTATAAACTTTTCCAGAGGTTTCAAAACCTAGAAACAGAGAAGATAAATAGGCATTACCCTAACGCCAATGTGAAGAAAATTCCAAGAGACCAAAGTACAAGCTAATATCTCTCATGAATATATATCTAAAACATCACGCATTTGAGAAGTACATATATTTGACATGTGATTTCAACAGCACATTGTAAAAAGAATTCCAAATTACCAACAGGAATGGTTATCCCAGCTTATATGAGTCTGGTTCGACATTTGAAAATCACTTAGTGCAGGCTGTCACATTAACATGCTAAAAGTAGAAGACGTCATGGTCAAAGTAAAGACAAGAAAGTATCTGACAAAAATCTAATACCTATGCATATAATTTCAGTAAGCTAGCAACAGAGGAGAAATTTCCTTACTTGCTAGAGAATACCCTATAAACCATATTGAATAATAGCATTTTTAGTGAGAAGCTTGAAGCTTTGCCATTAAGATCATTAACAAATCAAATCCTCCCCTCATCACTGTTTTGACAAACCATGCTGAAAACCCTGGCTCCAACTCAGTAAGACCAAAAAGTGAAAATGGAAGTTGCGGAAGATTTGAAGAAAGAAAGAAAGAAAGCATCTTTTTTTCCCTCTATGATGGATTGACAAGGACCCCTAAGACTACTAAGAGTTATAATAGGGATCCAGGGTGTTAGACAAACACACAAATGTCAATCACTCTTCTGTGTACGACAGCAAGTGAGTGGAATTTGAAATTAAAACCAACAGTATCAATAACATTAGTACCTTCTAAAATATTTTTATAAATGTGACAAACTATGTGCAACAGCCATTTAATTAAAACTACAGGACTCTGTGGTTAAAGAAATCAAAGTAACAGATGACTATATGCCCATGTTTATCAGTAGGAAGAGTCCAAGTTTTTCAACTATGGGCAGCTACAGACTCCATATAATCCTGTCAAGTCATTTTGTGTCTGTTGGCACGCTAACTCTAATATTATTTTAAACAGGCAAAATATCCATAATTATAAGCACATTAGTTAAAGAGGGTAGAGTTGTGGAGAGTAGTCACTTTCTGACTTCAGTATCCTCAGCTACAGTAAACTAAGGCACGGTAGTGCTGGGCAAAGAGCAGAGACAGAGATCAGAACCGAATAGAAATCTAGAAGTAGAGCAATAGAGATTCAATAGTCTTTGACGAAGGAGGAGAACAATAGTATGAGGAAAATGTAATTTTCTCCTGTTGCTGCTATGTGTGTGTTATACATGTTGTATGTGTGTGTGTGGGCACCTGTGTGTCTGAGCACATGTGATGACCCAAGATTGATGTTGGAATTCATCCTCATTTTGTTTCTTCACGTTATTCACTGAGGCAGGGCATCTTACTCAAACCCAGAGCTTACTCATATGGCAGGTGGTCTTCCTGGCCAGCTTGCTTTGGGCATCCCTTGCCTCTGCCTTCCAAGTTGGGAATTAGTTAGAGGCTGGCCATCACACACTTATCCAATGGTGGCATGGGTTCTGAGGAATCACACTCTGGCCTGCACACATGCATGGCATGTGCCTTAGCCACTTAGCAAGTCTCCACAGCCTAAGCCGATAAAAAGATCTGCCTCCCCCAAAGTGGCACAGAAATGACGGGATAGCATCGTAGAAAGCAATACATTTAGACACAGACCTTTTACCTTTGCACAAGTCGACTGAAATGAGTGACAGACTTAAATGAAAATTATATAATCAAAAATAGCATAGAAGAAACTGAGACAACCTTGGGTGGGGCAATGATATTTTAGTTGCCAACACTGAAGGCACACGATGATAAAACAATTAATAAACTGAAATTGATTAAAATAAAAACATAGTTCATGAAAGATACTGTTCAATAACTGAGAAGACAAGCCACAGAAAGAAAAAAAAAACACTTGCAAAAGACAGTGTCTGATAAAAGAACCACTAGCCAAATACTGAAGAACTCCCAAAAATCCAAGTGTAAGAAAGAAACTGATCATAAAAAGTTGTACCAGACACCATTAGAAACCCCATCAAAGAAGATCTGACAGATGAAAGATAAGCATATGAAAAATGCTCCACATCTTCATGAAGAAAATGTTAAAGTGACAGCGAGATTCCACCGCACCCCTGCCGGGTGACAAAATACAGAACACTGACAGCATTATGCTTTAAAGAACACTGGGGCCAATAGACACTTCTCATTCATTGTGGATAGGTAATGAAAAATGACAGTAGCCCTTTTGGAATATGCTTCAATAATTTATTCCCAAACTACGCACACTCTTCTCATATGACCCACTAATTGTGGCCCCGGTATTTACCCAATGGAATTGAAAGCTTTAAGTCTGTGCCATCAATATGCACACAAATGTTATAGAATTTTACTTATGGTTACTAAATTTGAAAGCAACCAAGATATCCTTCAGCAGATTGATGGATACATAAATTGTGTTGATTCCAGACAATTGCATGTTACGTAGTGTTAAATGAGCTGTCAAGTCATGAAAAGACAAGAAGAGCCGCAAATGCTATTGCTGAGAGAAAGCGCAGGAAAGAGGCAATAAATACCTCTGTCTTATTCCAACTGCATGATAATTAAGGATAGGTGAAAACTGAGAGTAAAGGAAGCCCAGTGGTTGCAGGGACTAGAGTGGATAGATGGATGAATATTGGAGCACAGAATATTTCACTGGTATGGTTTATAAACAATTCTTACTATACAATAGTGATGGCTACATATCTATTGTCTGTTTACTTAAACCTTCAGCACGTATAATATCAAGAATGAGCCATAAAGCCGACTGGGTAAGCTGGTGTTAGTGATGTGTTAATTGTTCTTTGTTGCAGCAGCTGTGCTCTGGCAGGGAATCCAGATAATGGTGGAGCCTACATATGTATGGTGATACACCTATGTGGAAACCTCTGTACCCCTTGTTGCCCTTGTGAACCTAAAGCTACTCTAAGGAGTAGCCTTATTTAAAAGTTTCTTGCAAGGAAAGTGATTTTGTTGTATCATATCATTATCATTATAATAAAAAGTACAAAGTAACTATGTAAGTGCCAAATATGACCCAATGGTTGAATAAATGAACATTGATTAAAAAATAAGGGTTTTTCTTTGTCTCCTTCAGATGAATTTAATGACTCTATGTAGATGCTTGGCTATTCCAAGACAATGAACTCAATTTCTTTGACCTTGAGGATTGACCTTAGTTGTGCCCTGCTCTGAAGAGTGGGAATGGGAAAATACTAACTTTAAAGAAGGGAAACCATAATAAACATCATCTTAGCCGGCCAAAAGTTCACATCACCTGTGGAAAGCCATGTTGATAAATGTATTTTCTAAAATGAACAGAATACTAGTCTCGTTTATTTCTTGAAACTTGTAACTCCAGAGAAACATGAACTAGATATTAGACAAACCTAATCTGAGGGGCAGCATACTAAATGTGTACCAGTAGTCTTCAAAATCACGTAGCCAATAAGAAAAAAATCAGTGTCAAGAAACAGCGGATATATCTAATGAGATATGACAGCTAAATTCATTGTGAATTTTGGAGCAAAAAAGAGGACATTACTGAATAGAATTAATGACTTGATGTCTTTGGTTCTGTGAACGATAATCTACCAGTATTAACTTCATAATGTTGGCAAATGTGCCATGACTATGTAAAATAGCAGTCTGGAGATACGTGGTTCCTGTAAGTTCTTTCATAAATCTAACATCATTAATGTTTCATTCTAATAAGACAAAAGAAATGATATGATAAATGCACATACATAGAAATTTCTGGAACCTTAGATGAGAGTTGTTGATAATTTTTTCTCTGAGAACTATGGCTGGTGTTGAAATTGGGAATTACTTTGTACTTTAACCTTTCTCATCTATTTGGTTTTTAAAAGCATGTTCATCTTTCAAAACGCTTGCTTTATTTTTGTTTGTATGTGTTTGACTTTTATGAGTCTTTTGTGGTTGTCAAACCACACTCTCTCATCTTATAACATTCTCAACTCATTTCCCAAATGACAAAATACCTATTTTAGTCATTGTGCCTAGAATGACTGAGGACGTGTAACCACACAATGCCAGGTGAATTCAATCTTATCCTCGATCCAAACAATACACCTTTGACTAAATATCCTACTCTAACGCTGCGCCATTTTGGATATATATGACATATTCTTAGTTTTTTTCAGGGATCCACAAATCTTACATCTACTAAAATTAGCCATGTCTTTGCAAGAGATGTATCCTAACCAAAACACTTATTTTATTCTGTTTCTGTTCCTAGTCTCCTTTTTGGAAAATAAATCCATTTCGTGTTGAAGTCGGCTCACTCAGATTGTGGTGTCGTCATAACAGAGATGGTTTTGTTCCCATCAGCACCCTTCCACGTTATGGACTGGTTTGGAGGAGGGTAACTCCTCTGTGAGAACCACTTCCAATTAATTGTGTCAGCAAAGAAGAAAATGGTGTTGATTGGGGGGTATTAAACTTCTGGCTACCTAGAAAAACCTAAAACTATCAATGAAAACTGAAGTCACATATATAATTTTGTCAGAAATAGAGGCCGCTATTCTACTTAGCTCTGTCTCTCTTAAAACATTACAGGTTGTCATATTCAAATATTTTATGCTAGAGTCAAAGATTTTTGAGGATGTTTACATTACAAAACAGTACGCACACCTTATCCAATGGCCCTTGATCATGGGACCTTGCTTGATCAGAAGGAGTTGTTATGGAATGAAGGGACCAGGCAGTGTTACCCATGTTCACAGTAGCTAACTCTTTTTATAAGTTATTGGACATTAAATCAGAAAATTAGGTTGATGTATGGCTAAAATCACTGGATTGTGTATTTGGTTCTGAAGCATTGATCTAAAAATTCTCAGAGGTTATTCTTTTAACAACTTTACTATTATCCTCAGCAACAGCATCGGTGTGTGTGTGTGTGTGTGTGTGTGTGTGTGTGTGTGCTGGGGCATGCATGTGCCATGGAACACATCCGGTGGTCAGAGGACAACCTGCAGGAGTCAGTTTTCTTTCTACCCTGGGCTTCAGGGATCAAATGTTTTTACCCTGTACCATCTGCCTCAACCAAAGGCTATTTTCTTTTCTTTCTCTTGACAACTTTTAAACTTTTAATTAAAATATAATTACATCATTTCTTCCCTTCTCTTTCCTACCTCCAAGTCCTCCCATGTTCCATCCCTCTGGCTCCTTCTATGTCTACTGTAATCCTGCTTCAAGTCATAGCCTCCCTTTCTTTCATTATATTGTTATAAACAGACAACACACCATACCAAATTACATACAAAAGTATAAATATATAAATAAACCAGCTGATTGTCACTTAGTGTTGCGTCTATGCATATGATGTGGGAGCTGACCACTTGGTATATTGATAAAACTAATTAGGGGGCCCACCCCTGGGGAGGACTATTCTATTCTTCTCTCATCAGCAGTCACTGGGTTCCTAGACTGTGTCCTCCTAGAAATGATGGGGAAGCTGACTCATGGTATGGCAGCAATATGGCTGCCTACCAAGACCTGAACCAATGAAGCAGTAACAGACATGTCTAAGATGGAAGGGGGTAGTCTCACCATAGCGGCCACCTATGCCTTTTATACTCTGTTTTATACAGTGCGGGGTTGATTTTCTTTTGATGATTGGTTCCTTGCAGGAGTTAAACTCCTTCAGTAACGTGGCAGGTTACAAGATCAACTCCAAAAAAATCAGTCGCCCTTTTATACACAAAGGATAAGGAAGCAGAGAGGGAAATCAGAGAAGTATCACCTTTCACAATAGCCACAAATAGCATAAGATATCTGGGAGTATCGCTAACCAAGGAACTGAAGGATTTATTGACAAGAACTTTAAGTCTTTGAAGAAAGAAATTGAAGAGGATACCAGAAAATGGAAGGATCTCCCCTGCTCGTGGATTGGGAGGATCAACATAGTAAAAATGGCAATTCTTCCAAAAGCAATCTATAGATTCAATTGCAATCCCAATCAAGGTCCCATTAAAATTCTTCACAGAGATTGAGAGGACAATAATCAACTTTATATGGAAAACAAGAAACCCAGGATAGCCAAAAAATCTTATACAATAAAGGTTCTTCTGGAGGCATTACCATCCCTGACTTCAAACTCTATAACAAGCTACAGTATTGAAAACAGCTTGGTATTGGCATAAAAACAGAGAAGTTGACCAATGGAATCGTATAGAAGACCCGGGATCTTAAACCACAAACCTATGAACACCCTGATTTTTGATAAAGGAGCCAAAAGTACACAATGGAAGAAAGAGGGCATCTTCAACAAATGGTGCTGGCATAACTGGAATGTCAATCTGTAGAAGAATGAAGTAGATCCATATCTATCCACCATGCACAAAACTCAAGTCCCAATGGATTAAAGACCTCAATATAATTTGAACACATTGAGCTTGATAGAGGAGAAAGTGGGAAGTACTCTACAACAAATGGGCACAGGGAAACCGTTTCCTACGCATAACCCCAAGCTGCACAGACTTTAAGGGCAACATTGAATAAATGGGACCTCCTGAAGTTGAGCAGCTTCTGTAAAGCAAGGACATTGTCACTAAGACACAAGGCAGCCTACTGACTGGGAAAAGATCTTCACCAACCCTGCAACTGACAAAGGTCTGATCTCTAAAATATAAGGTAACTCAAGAGACTAGACGGCAAAATGCCAATTAACCCAATTAAAAAATGGGGGTGCTGAATTGAACAGAGAATTCTCAACAGAAGAAGTTCGAATGGCCAAAAGACACTTAAGGTTCATGCTCAACCTCCCTAGCTATCAGGGAAATGCAAATCAAAACAACTTTGAGATATCATCTTACACCGTCAGATTGGCTAAATCCAAAACACCCAATAATAACCTTTGCTGGAGAGGTTGTGGGGTAAGGGGTAACACTCATCCATTGCTGGTGGAATGCAAAACTTGTGCAACCACTTGGGAAAGCACGTGTGGCGGTTTCTCAGGAAATTCGGGATCAACCTACCCCAGGACCCAGCAATTCCACTCTTGGGAATCTACCCCAAGAGATGCCCAATCATACAACAAAAGCATATGCTCATCTATCTTCATAGCAGCATTATTTGTAATAGCCAGATCCTGGAGGAACAACCTAGATGCCCCTTCAGTGGAAGAATGGATGAAGAAACTGTGGAATATATACATGCTAGAATACTACTCAGCGGTATAAAAACAATGACATCTTGAATTTTGCAGGCAAATGGATGGAAATTAGAAAACACCTATTCTGAGTGAGGTAACCCACGACCCATAAAGATGAACATGGGATGTACTCACTCATAGTCGGTTTCTAGCCATAATTAAAGGACATTGAGCCTATAAATTTGGGATCCTTGAGAAGATAATAAGAAGGTGAACTCCCAAAAAAAGATATAGTAATCCTCCTGGATATTGGAAGTAGACACGATCGCCAGGCAAAATTGGGAACTTGAGGGTTGGGCAAGACTGGGCCAAGGGAAGATGGGGAGAGAAAAGTGTGAAGGGGAGAACGGGGGGAGCTCGGAGGAATGGGGTGCTTGGGATATAGGAAGGGTAGATATGGGAGCAGGGAAGCATATATCTTAATTTAAGGAGCTACCTGCGGGGTTGTCAAGAGACTTGACCCTAGAGGGGATCCCAGGTTTCCAGGGAGACGCCCCCAGCTAGTTCCTTGGGAAGCTGAGGAAGGGAGCCTGATGAAAGGCCAGTTCCTATAGCCTACTGATGAATTTCTTGCATATCACCATAGAACCTCCATCTGACGATAGATGAAGAAAATGACAGAGCCCCACATTGGAGCACCGGACTGAGCCCCCAAGGTCCGGATGAGGAGCAGAAGGAGAGAGAACATGAGAAAGAAAGTCAGGACCGTGAGGGGTGCGTTCACTCATGGAGACGGTGGGACAGAACTAATGGGAGATCACCAACTCCAGTTGGAATGGGACTGATGGATCATGCGACCAAACCCGTCCTTCTGAATGTGGCCAACAGCGGGGGCTGACTGAGAAGCAAAGGACAATGGCTCTGGGCTCTGATTCTTCTGCATGGACGGGCTCTGTGGGAGCCTTCTCAGCTTGGCCGATCACCTTCCTGGACCTGGTGGGAGTTGGGAGGACCTTGGTCTTAGCATAGAGTGGGGAACCCTGATGGCTCCTTGGACTTGAGAGGGAGGGAGGGGAGGTATGGGTGGAGGGGAGGGGAGGGAAGGGGGAGAAGGAGGGGAGGGAAGGGGGAGGAGGAGGGGAGGGAAGGGGGAGGAGGAGGGGAGGAGATGGAAATTTTTAAATATAAAAAAAATAAACCATGAGGAAAAAAAAAAAAAAGAGTGTCTCTTATATCAGAGTTTTTGTTTTTCCAGTCCATCCTGAGAATTTCCATTCCACCCATAAATGGTTAATGAAATTGTGGATGTGGTTAGGTTAGGTCTCTGATTTCATTATTATGCTGTTTCTTGGCTTTTCTACTTTTTCATTTTTTTCTCTCTTTTGAGCATCCAAATTATAAACGTTAATTGTGTTTTACACATGGTCCACGTTTAATTTTCGGGATTATAACATTAGTCTTAACTTTTCACAGTCTACAACTTAGAATTAATATTGTGGTGCTTTTCACAAATTACACAAAGTTGATACCGTATGTATGAATTTGTCTTTCCATCTTTTATAATTCAGTTACCTCATATATATTAACAGGCACTATAAGTCCCATGAGATGGTGGTATACCATTTTGTGAACTTGTCAATTTTTAAAAGTGAGGAATAGGCTTTTATATTTACTTCAATCTTTACTATTTCAGAAAGGATTTCTTTCTGTTCATGTGTATATGTCTGTGTGAGTATATGACACCCATGTGTGAGTGGCAAAGGATGCCAGAGAGGACTTTACAGGTAGTTGAGAGTCACTCACTGTGGGGGCCATTCCTCTGCCATCCACGGTGGGTTCTTGTCCTCTGGAAGAAGAACAAACGTCCTCAACTCCTGAGCCATGCCTCCAGCTTCAGTGTTTGCTCTTTTCCATGTGTTACACTGCCCATCCCTTCGGTGCCATTTTCTCTCAGCTACGGGGTCCCGTTAGCTCTTATTCCACTGCGGATCAGGGGAACTGTTTCTTTTTGCAGCATCGCAATGTCTTTCTCTTCCTCCTCTTTGAAAGAAAGTTTCACCGGGTATCGAGTACAATGTTTGTGGTTTCAGCTTGTTTTCCTCCTCAGTTCTTCAAAAGATACCCTACTCTCTCTGACTTCCAAAATTTTGAATGTGAAATCAACATGTATGAGTCATTGTTCCCTTGTGTGTGAGTTGCTCGGTACCTTGAACAATCTGTCTTTCTCTTTCCCTCTCTTAGCAGTTTGTGTGAAGACTATACCGAGTGTACTGTTGTAGTTCACTAAGCCTTTGTGAAAGTTTAGGTCTTTTGCCAAACGGAAAATTTTTAGCCACTCTACTTTTTTTTTCTCATTTTTTTAAAAAAAATTTTCATCTCCTCTCCTCCTCCCCTTTCCCTCCCCTCCCTTCCACCCATATCCCCACTCCCTCCCTCTCCAGGCCAAAGAGCCATCAGGGTTCCCTACACTATAAGTCCAAGGTCCTCCCAACTCCCCCCAGGTCCAGGAAGGTGAGCATCCAAACTGACAAGGCTCACACAGAGCCCGTCCATGCCGTAGAATCAAAGCCCATCGCCATTGTCCTTGGCTTCTCAGTCAGCCTCCACCGTCAGCCACATTCAGAGAGTCTGGTTTGATCGCATGCTCCATCAGTCCCATTCCAACTGGTCTTGGTGATCTCCCGTTAGATCTGTCCCACCGTCTCAGTGGGTGAACGCACTCCTCACGATCCTGACTTTCTTGCTCATGTTCTCCCTCCTTCTGCTCCTCATCAGGACCTTGGGAGCTCAGTCCGGTGCTCCAATGTGGGGCTCTGTCTCTATATTGTTCATGTTCACTTTCCCTTCTGAGGCTTCAATACATATGCTATTCTACATGCCCAAGGATTCATGAAAATCTTTCCTGTTTTCCCACCCCCACCTTCTTTTCCCCAGCCACCATCTTTCAGACCGGGACATTTCTATTTTCCTGTTCTCACCTTTCCTCGCCTTTCTATATTTCTGATCCTATGTAGTGAATTTTTAATTTTAGGTGCTTCCTTATTCTTCTATAAAATTCTATTTCTTGCTTTTTATAATTTCTATTTGTCAGTAGAAATCTGTTGTCTAAATTAATTTTGAGAAAATTCGCCTAGCCCATTTTCTTGAAGGGCAAGGCCCCAGTAGGCAAATCACATTCCAGAGGTGGACACACAGCCGAGAGTATATGGGCAGCACAAATTGATTTGACTGACTTAAAAGAAATAAGGAGACAAATCTGAGTGAGTAGGAAATGTGGATCATTCTGGGAGGAGTTGAGGGAAGGAGTAAATATAATCAAAATGTATGAAAATTCTCAGATAATAATAAGAAAATTCTTCCTTATTTTATTAAGGAGAGTGTTTTCATATAAGAAATTTCAGATTAAGTTCTAAATGGCAGAATGTCATAGTTTATTGTTTACTTACTTTTATGTATATGTGTGTGGTATGTGCAACATACATATTTGGATGCATATGTCTGTATAAAGGTGAGTCAAGAGAAGTCCTAATCAATCACTCTCTGCCCTTTTCCCTGAGATGGAATCTCTTATAGACTGGTAGCTTGCAAGCTTCAGTGGTCCTCCCATCTCCCATCTCTCATTCCACACGGTGCTGGGATTATAGGGATACATGAACACACCTGACTTTTTTTTTCTAAGTGGATCATAGGGATTTGAACTCAGACCTTCATGCCTCTGCAGCAAGAGCTCCTACTTGCTCAATCCTCAACTCAGCCTGCCCTGATCATTTTAATTGATTGGTTATAAATATTTAAATTGTACTCTATTCATCTGCAGAATGCTGATGCTTGATTTCAGCAGGAAATTCCATCAACCGTGCCAACTGAAAACCTGTTCTTGAGTGGGGTTTAAGTCTCAGTTCAGTTGTGCTGCCATTGTTTGCATCTTTAATGACACTCTTTGCGTCCACCAAACACATTGGTGACTCGAGAGTCATAGGATTCTTGGGATAAGAACTGGTACAAAGTTTTAGGCTCTTTTCTCTGGCTTTTTCCTTTTGATTGAGCTTTCTGATGAATGCTTTCTTGTAGCTGTGGCTTTTTCAAATTCTGTTTTCTAGTCATCAAAGACTTCTCTTTTCTGTTCTTTACCTACATGGCACTGAGTTTGACCTGCCTGCAGGCAGGGGCATACAAAAATGTTAACTGGCCCTGAGCCAATCCTATCAAATCTTAGCTTCTTCCCAGGGTTTTACTGCTTGAGTTCATTCTCTAGTCCTTTTGGCTATTTGAGTTTTGTTTGTAAAAGACTTGAGTTTGGTCTCTACAAAGCAATGCTCATACTTTGTAGCTTACCTGTTGGAGGCTAGAATATGGAATGATCTTTTTTTTTTGGCTGCTTTCTAAGTGGAAACACAGTTTAAAATAAAAGCAGCTACCAGCTCAGCTCCAAACTCTTCTGTCTATAGTGATGACTGGCTTGCAAGACGTGTGAGATGCGAAAGTGGCACAAAGCATGTGGGAATAATCAGCCAATATCCAATTAGATTTAAGGCCCACTTCATAGATGGAGCTCATCTCAGACACTGCTCTTCTGCTAAAGGACATAGCCATAAATGACTCTGCTATATAAACAGAATGTCTGTCACAAACGACATTCTGCTAGACTCATATACCAGTGCCTTGCTCAACCATCATCAGAGAAGCTTCCTCCTGCAGTAGGCAGGAATAAATAGAGAGACTCACAACTAGACAATGTGCAGAGACCTTGGAATATTCAGTCCTAAATGGAATGTCACCACCAAATCCCTCTCTTCAGGGCTCAAGGAGCCCCATGCAAAAGGAGGCACAAAGGGTGTGGAAGCCAAAGGGGATGGAGGAGACTAAGGAAATAAGGCCTTTGAAACACAGCAGGACCAAGGCATCTTTAAACTTAGATTGGAAGCACATACAGGGCCTGCACAAAAGAAAAATTAGTTTTCTCCAGTGGAGCCTCATCGGGAATACAAATCATTCTTAAAGGCAGGCCCCAGACTCAGCAATAGATGGCCAACACAAAAGAAACTCAATGATATCTTTGGCCATTCTTTTTCTCATACTGTCTTGTTAGAACATTTTTTTCCCTTACAAGTTCTTTGCATATATATTATAACTTCTGGTTTTGTGTTTTGCTGGGGTTCCTGTGTGAATGAATACGTATGTCTCTGTGTATCTGATAAGTACAAAACCTAGTTGCTGGTGATGGGTGAAACTGACTTATTGCAGCGGATGTTCTTGTAGTCAATGAACTAGGAGAAGGAAAATTGATCTGAGTGCATTCTTTAACTGGACTGGGCAATGTACCGTGTTTGGTGTCTCTGATGGTAGCAGTGTGGCAACCTGGGCAAAGGTCTTCGTGAGGCTCCAGGAAGGCTGTGCTGTGCTCCCTCAGGCTCTCCAGCCAAGCCGACTTGGAGGGTCTGGAATTTTATTGGGAACTAGGGAGGAGCAAAGAAGTTTTTGCGACTGCTCAGAATGGAGTCTCTCCTTGACAGACCCCAAATTTTTATGCGGTCCGATGTTTTACTTGGCCTGGGGTCGCTCTGGCTCGAGTTTCGGCCTCTTCTTTAGGTTGTTTTCTGGGAACAAAGTCAGTCTTTCAGCTCCCTTTATAGAAGCTCCACCAGGCCCTGGCTGTACCGAGCCCTCGAAGGCTCTGCAGCTCTCCTAGAATTCTCTTTGTAGGAGGCAATGGTTAGAATGGAATGTACTCTGTATCTTTGTGCGGTTGTATATATGACACAGTTGGTGTCGTGCAGCTTACTTTAAAAGGAATTAGTAGAAGTCCCTTAAGAAGACACTTCCTAAATGACCTGCATCCCATCTTTTAGATAATTATTTTTTGGCTAACATGAAAAGAAACAGGTTTCATTGTGACATCTTCATGTATTTATTTAATTATACTTTGTTCTTATTTCCCCCTGACATATATATCTTAAATCTAGGCTCTGTATTTGAGAGACAACAACATACTTGCTGAAGTCTGGGTTGTTTTGCTTAACATAATGGTCTCTCGGTTCACACATTTCCCCGGGAATACCGTGATTTTATTATTAGCCGCAGAGTAAACTTCCACTCTGTGCATCTCATTTTCTATATCCGTTCTTCTGTGGATGGACATCTATGTTGCCTCCATTCCTTGCCCATTGTGAAGGGCGTAACAACAATCCCATGTACAGCAGTGTCCCCGAAGTACGCTAACTCACGGTCCTCGAGGTAGATACACAGGAATGTTAGCGCTGGGTTGTATGATTGTCATATCTTTAGTGGAGCGCTTCTGTGACGATTTCCATAGTTGCTGTACTGGTTTACTTTTCCATCCACAGTGACTGGGGGCTGCTTTTTCCTCACATCCCCACTGGGATTTGTTTTCTTGGCGATAGCCATTCTGACTGGAAAGAGATGGAATCACAAGGCAGTTTTAATTTCCATTCCTGATGGTCCAGGGTATTAAATGGGCTTTCATGTGTTTATTGGATATTCTATTCTTTTGTGATGGTCTATTAAATTCATTATTATCCCATTTAATGATTGGAGGAATTTTTGGCTTTTAACTTTGGCAGTTCTGTGTATATTCTAAATGATAACTTTATGTTTGATATTTAGTTCACAACGATTTTTTTTCCCTTATTCTTCAGGCTTCAACTCTGTTTCCTTTGCTGTGCTGAGCTGTTTAAGTTGAAACACTCCTTCCTGCTTGTCAGTTCCTGGGTTATTTCCTGTGCCACTGGAATATCTGCCTATGCTTTTTCTTTTGCTTTTCCTCACATATTCAGCATTTTAAGTCTTTGATTTGAAGGTTTTAAGTTTGAAATTTTGATTGAGTGCAAAGCACAGCTCTTACTCCATGCTCTCCCTTGGAAATCCAATCTTCTCAGCACCAAAGGTGCTGGCTTCTCTTGATGTATGGTTTGACTATTTGGGGGTCTTTCAAATATATTTTGAGGATTTTGTTTTTGGTTATTTGAATACTGTTTTTAGAATCTTGATAGGGATTACGTTGCATCTACAGATTGATACTAATACTGTGAATAGCTTTATATTAGCTCTGCCTAACCAAGAACAGGGACATCTTTCCATATTTTAGTATCTTCTTCAATTTCTTTCTGTTGGGTTTTAAAGTTTTTGTTGTAGAGGTCTTTACTTTGGTTAGGTTTGTCTCCAGAAATTCCCAGGAAGCTATTATAAATAGGATTGCTTTCTGGTCAAGTTCATTGTTGGCATATAGAGAACCCACTAGCATTTGTATATTGCTTATATATCCTGCTATGTGTCTGAAAGTAGAGGGCTTGTCATCTGCAAATAAGGACGTTTTGTCTTCTATTTGTTTCCATCTCTGGAATAAAGCCAAGTTAATCATGATGTATGTATGGTCTTTACATATTTTTTGAATTCAGTTTTCCAATATTGAGATATTTTGGACCTCTGTCCAACAGAGAAATTGGTCTGTGGTTGTCTTCCACTTTTGTTGGAGATGTTGTGACCTTATCTGGTTTGGGTGTCAGAATAAATTGGATAGTATTCTTTCTCTTTCTATTTTATTGAATAGTTTGAAGAGCGTTGTTGTTAGACGATTAAGGATTTGGTAGAATTTAGAGTGAAACTTTTTTTAGTTGGGAGACTCTATTACTGTTCTAATCTAGTCACTTGTTATGGGCATGTTTATCTTGTCCAGATCCTGTTAGTTTAATTTTGGCAGGTCCTATATATGTAGGATTTTATTGATTTCTTCTAGAGATTTCAGATTTTTATACCCTAATGATCTTCCTGATTTCAGTGGACTCTGTTGTACCATCTTCTTTTCATCAATAATTTATTAATTGGGCTCTTCTTTTACTTGGTCAGCCTGGCTAGAATATGACAATGTGTTTACTGTTCCAAAGAACCAACTCTTTGATTCTGTGTGCTGTTGTCTTAGTCTCCACTTTCTGTCTTGATATGCATTATTTCTTTCCATCCACTGCTTTGGTGTTTGGTTTGTTCTTATTTTTGTAAGGGGCATCATTAAGCTATTTATCTGAGACCTTAAGGTAGGTGTATCATTAAATTATTTATTAGAGACCTCCCTGGTTTTGATGTAAATTCTCTTAACTATAAACTTTCAAATTAGAACTGCCTTATCTGTACCTCATATTTTCTAGTATTTAATTTTAGGAATTAAATTTTTATCCCTAGTTTCTTGAATGATCCACTGCACATTTATTAATACATTCATTAGTCTCTAAGTATTTGTGTGATTTTTTGCAGCTCTTTTTCTGCTATTGACTTGTAGTTTTAGTTTTATTCAAGTGTGATCTGATAATATACAAGAAGTTATTTAGATTCTTTTGTATTTAAAGAATTTCTTTGACCTGGAATGTGATCTAGTTTAAGGACAATTCTATAGGCTGCTAAGAAGAATGAGTGTTTTATATTTGCTGGATTGGGTAGTCTGTACACATCTGCCAGGTCCACTTGATCTATGATGTAGTTTATGCTCTATCTGCTGACTTGTAGTTTGGATGGTCTATCTGAAAATGAGAATGGGTTATTGATGTCACTGACTATTATTGTCTCAGAATCTATATTTCTTTTATGCCCATTAGTTTTGGGTTTATGAAATAGGAGGCACTATTGTTCAGTGTATACATGTGTGTGTTCAGCATATACATACATATATATGCATATATATGTATATATCTATATATGTATATGTATTTTTAATTTTCTTATCTTCTTGGTGAAGTTTTCTATGTTTTAGTATGTAATGGCTCTTTATATCTTCTAATTTTGAAGGTTGGAATCTCCTTTCTGTGTTTGATAAATTAATTTCTACCCTTTCATTATCAATTTGTGGGTGTCTTTGACAGGCATAAACTTGGAGAGAATGCATAGTTGGGTCTAGTTTTTAGTCAAGTTAGATAATCTCATTCTCTTTATTGGTGACTTGGGACCATTTATATTTATTATTGCAAGAGGCTTGCTATTTCCTGTAAGGTTGGTCATATTTCTATTTGATCTTTCTCTCTCTCTCTTTCTTTTGTAGTAGGGCTTTTCTGGTTTTGAGTGTTGAACATGATGTTTCCTTTCTAGTGCTCTTTGTGAGCCATTCCTTTCCCGAAATTCCTTTTCCTGGGTTCTTGTGACCGAGATTTTTTTTTTCTCTTGTGTGTCTAGTATTGCTTTCAGTGTCTTCTGTAGTCTGTCTTGGCAGTTCTGTATGAACTTGGGATGTCTGTATTTTTCTGTTAACATTAAAAGGATCTAATAATTGTGCTAACAGTTACTCACCTTCACGGGTTGAAATGAATATCCTATGCCTTCTTTGAAGGTCGATGATGATGACAGATTCAATGTTATTCTGGTGCTTCTGACTTTGTGGATGAGTTGGCGTTTTCACCTCATAGCCTTTACTATCATTTCTTTGCTTTGCAGTTTTTATACCTTGACTATAATATGTTGTAGAGAGGGTCTGCTTTGGTCATGTCCATTTGGGGTTCTAAATACCTGAGTGTTTTAAATGTCAGTCTTTGTATTTGGAAAATTGCTATTATTTCACTGAGTAGACTAGATGTCAGTGTTTCTCAACATGGCGACCCCTTTGGGGCTAAACAACCCTTTCACAGGAGTTACATGCAAATATTCATATTCTGATTTATAACAGTAGCAAAATTACAGTTATGAAGTGGCAATGAAAGTAATTTTATGTTTGGGGGTCGCCACAACATGAGGAACTGTATTAAAAAGTTGCAGCATTAGGGAGGTTGAGAACCACTGCTCTACGTGCTTAGTTTTGGGCTCAGCTTCTTCTATCCCATGGACTGTTATGTTGGGCCTTTGCTCATATTCTTAGAGTTCTTGTGTGTTGTGGTCATGCTTGATCATTTACTTTTTTCTGTATTGACATTTGAGTACTGTGTGTCCTTGGTCTTCGCCTTCCTTTGACAGTCTTTTCTCTGCTTAGTCAAGTCTGTTGCCAAAGCTCTCCGTTGTATACTTTATTTGTTGTATTTTTGTTTTCAACATTTTTGCTTGTTTTCCACCCTAAATCTAAAAAGTTCACTAGCTTGATAAACTCTTCCATCATATTGACCTTTCATCCATATTGCTGATTCTCTAGTCCATTCTGCTGACTGTCTCCTCTAGCTACTGGCGTTCCTCCCCGTGTCCGGGGTAGATGTCATTGCTTCATTCACCTGCCCATTTGCATTCTCTCTAGGTCACTGATTGTTTTTACTAGTATATTTTTGAGATGTTCGTCTGTTTTCACCATTTCTATTTTTGAATTTAGTAGTTTAGAGATCTTTGGAAGGGATTGTGTCACCTTATTTTTTCACATTTTTTGTTTCTCTGTCCACCCATCGCCACATCTGTTGGTTTTGATTATTTGTCTGCTGATATTTTTCAAGAATCTTGTTAGTTAGCAGTTCACATGTGGTGGGTGCAAACTCCAGTACTTTGGATCAGGCTTCTGTTTCCTCCTCCTCTACCAGTGAGATACATAGCTAGAGTTGTATCAATTGGAATTTCTTCTTTTTGGTTGGTTATATTTTTTGTTTCTTGGTGCTTTCCATAGTCATATCATCTTTTTTTGTGGATTTCCAAATCTTTTTCTTGTTTTTCTGTTAGTGCCTGTTTTCTCTCCTCACACCTTTCTCTCCCGGGTCACAGAGAGGCTGCTCTAGGCCAGCATCTTTCCCAGGGGTCCCTCGTTTTATAATTTCTGGTCTTTAATCCACTTTGACATCCTGTTTTGGGATAACTGGATGTTGTAACTCGACAGGGCAGTGGGTGTTCGTTGGGATTCATTGGTTACTTTAACCAAAATCTTACCAGCCACAGCAAACATCCAGTATTCAAAAGCTCTCTTTCCTTGACTTTCATGTTCTTGAACTTCACTCTGTTTTGTCACGAAAATGACCCTGGGATGAAGGGTAGGATTTTATTTTTAATCACCTTTGTCCCCTCTAACCTCAAAAATTATGAACTTAACCCAAGACCTTCAATTTCTCAATGTTTCTTTTCACTGCTATTACTTGGCCTCAGAACCTTTCCTCTCCACATCTTCCTCTCCCTTTAGAGCTCATTCCTATTTCATTTCTGTGCAGACAGATGGCTTCAATAGAAGGTCTCCTTTCTTCATACCAGCAAGCTTTGCTCAACAAAATTATCCACAACTGCTTTGGGAAGATTGGTATCCTAAATTGCGATTTGTTCTAGATTATTCTGTGCTATGAGAAAAATATGAAGACATTTCATGCACGGAGAGTGGGGTACAAACAACATGGAAACACTGTTGTGGGATGCAAATTGGCACAAGTCTTCTCAGAAGAAATAGAGAAAATATTTGCGAGACCTTGAAATTAACAAAGCTATGAATTCTCCTTCTAGAATTGTATCTAAAATAGAAGTAGAGGCACCAAGCACTTATAATGATTTTATTATAATGAACACAACCCAGCTCCTCCAAATGGTCATTGACAAATATTAGGTTGAATCACATGAGGTCACTTAGAGTTGAGGAATGTTGAACTATGTAACATTTTTATATGCTCCAACCAAATAAGCTAGGAAGCCGGCATGATTACTTCTATGCAGGTATAAAGCCATATTTTAAAGATTAATATACTATATATAGAGGACAGTATATAAAAATAACCATACAACATCAAATTTCAATTTAATTTTGTGAAAATACATGTCTGTGTATGTATACAACATGTATGTTCAAAAGCGACTTCATGGAAACATTCACGTTAGTTCTCCACATGGCTGGATTACTAATATTTATTTTCAGTTTGTCTTTATGCTTTCCTGTCTTTTTCCAAACTGCTTGGTTGTAAAGTACTCTGTGTTTTCTCCTAATTCACAGAGTGAAAGCATCCTCCATGTTGCCACACAGTCTCTAAAATCATGTCAATGGAATCGCAATGATCTATTCAGCAGAATTACAATAGTTTCTTAAATATGCCTCAGCAGGGAGCAACTTAAAGCTGAACCTTCCTTCTCTCCCTTCTTTCTTCTTTGTTTTCTTTCTCCCTCCTCCCTCTAAAAATGAATAATACAAGATTATCTAAATGTTTTTATTATTTCCATAAAATTTGTCTTCAGAAGTGAAGCTGTGCTGGCCAAGGAAGGGACCAGGGAGAGAATGAACAAGGAGCTAAAGGTTGTCCTTGTGCTCCTTATCCACGGACCTTGTTCCCCATGGAAGGGTCAGAACATACTGTTCTGTGGCTTGTGTTTGTTAGTGGAATCTTTGCCTCCCATAGAGCCCAGCTCAGGGGGCACAGCTCAGTGTTTCTTTCCTCCTAAACCCTGAAGAAAACCTTCCCAGATCCAGTGAAAACATTCCCAGTCTGTTAGCGGATGTAACCTCCCCATCTCTAGCCTTTCTCCTTGTGTAGGAAGAGCTTATACTCTGGGATGCCCAGGGCTTGGTTGATATAAATCTACCCAGAAACCCATGATTTAGGATTCAGGGTCAGACCCTTTGAGTCACGGAGCAGTGGATCTCAGTAAATTCCGCTGGTGGGATGTGGAGTAGAGCAATACTCCCTCATCCTTTCCAAAGTTTTGGTGTCTGGATACTTGATATGCCTCAGAAGCTTGGGCATAGCATTAAATTGGCCTTGCATCTTGTTTTGTTTGATAACAGAGGGTTTGGGTCAATCAGAGAACAGATAACGGGGGTACCACTAGGTGTCCTGATGTTCGGGAAGGAAACTATCTTCAAGCCTTACTTCTGGGTGAATTCATGAGAACTGGGCATCTCCAGAGTTCCAGACCAAGCAGGGCCAGGTCAGCTGCAGAAGAACCCGTAGAGTGGGAAGCCTTCTTGGGTGTCATGACAACAGGATGGGCAAGCTCAGGATATGACTGCAATCATCTTCTCGTTCATTTCCGGCCTCTGCTGGGCTTCTATTAGATACTTGGTGGTGGTTGGGCCTGGAATTCTTATAATTCCAGGTGTATAAGATTGTGTGCTCACAATCGACCAATGCAGTATACTAAACAGACATTATAGAAGATATCAGAAGAAGAGAGGAATTGTTGGTGTTTCAGAAGGAGAGGGGAGAAATATGAGAGGGTACCGGGGATGAAAATACCCCCAATTCAGTATATAAATGTATGGAATCGACGAATAATTTTTAATGGTACAAAAGAGATGGTGAGACAAGTGGACTAAAGAGAAAGTTGAGGAGACAGGATGTCAAGGCTGGGGAAATTTCCACAGGAGATGAGGCTAAGATGGCATCAAAGGCGAAGCGGTCTGCTGCTTCCAGGAGACGGAAGGAAGAGAACAAACCTGGCTTTCCGCTGACGCGCAGCCGCATCTGCCAGGCTAGGGCTGGGCAAGGCTCTTGTCGGAAAAGGAGGCAAACACTGTTGCTGCCTGTGACCCACTGACAAGCACTTCCTGTGCCAGAGTAGCGCAGGGCACTGGCTTATACAGATGGATGCGAGAGCTGTGGTCCCTGCCTGGTAGAGTGTGGCTCTCAGCGGCAACCTTGGGAGGACTGCCACTGATGTCAGCGTGAGACAGCACACAGGGCTGGTCTTTTACACAAGCTGGTTTCTCTCACTGCCCTTGTAGCCACTTATCTCCATATATAAAGGTCATAATCCATAGCATATGTGTGTGCGGATAACACACATATGCACACACATACGCACATACACACATTTCGGGTATATGCATGTATTTCTTATATGTATGTATATATGACCAAAACATGTATGATGAAAATGTGTTCAACTTAATGCAAAGGCATTTATTACTATAGTTTTAAGGATATATTTATTTCTTTTTACTTGAGTGTGCACGTGTGTGTGTGTGTGTGTGTGTGTGTGTGTTGCAGAGTGTGGGTGTCTGTAAAGGCTAGAAGAGGGCATTGGATCTCTGGAGCTGGAACTAAGGCTATTGTGAGCTGCCTAACTTGGGTGGTGGCATACAAACTCTGATCTATAGTGATATATTATTTGTGTTGTAATAAATAAAGTTTGCCTGAAGATCAGAGAGCAAAGCAGCCACACTAGTCAGCCATACAGGCCAGGCAGTGGAGGCACACACCTTTAATCCCAGAACTCAGGAGACAGAGGCAGAGGGACCTCTGTGAGTTCAAAGCCACCCTGGGCTACACAATGTTGAATCTGTCTAAAAGAGAAACAGCTCACACAAAGGTGATCCCAGCACTTGGGGTCACACGCCTTTAATCCCAGTATTAGGGAGATGGAGACAGGAGCGATATGGTTAGGCAAAGACCAGAATATAAAGGGGAAGAGTCAGGAACTCAGTGGAGTGTGGAGCCTGAGGAGTTGTGGAGACAGGTTCTCGCCCCTTTTGGTCTGAAAATTTGGTAGAGGTTAAAGGTCTCTTTAGTGGTTGGCTGCTTTGCTTTTCTGATCTTCAGGTTGAAGATCTGTCTCTGGGTTTTTATTATTCATGTTACACTGATCCTCTCTAAGAACAAATGCTCTTAACTCCTGAGTCATCTCTCCAGCTCCTTAAAGCTTTTATAATTATATGTGTGTGCACCACATACAGCAATCGCATGTGTGGATGTCAGAAGACAGCCTGGGGTGGGGTGGTCTTTCCTTTCCTTCTACTATGTGGATTCTGAGGATTAAACTCACATCATCAGGTTTGGCAGCAAGCATCTTTACCCAATGAGTCATTTCCCCAGCTCTAAATTATTGTTTTGAATCAACAATAATAGATTTTAGGTTGTTTTAATATTTTTCTATTATGCACAATTTTGTAGCAAATATCCTCGGATGTATATTTCAACTCTATGTCCCCACTGCAAAGAGAATCACTGTTTCAAATGATGTGAAGGAACTCAGGGCATTTTACCTGCTGGACAAGTACTCTACCACAGGTCTATGCTTCCAATCTTGATTTTTTTTTGAGGAAGGGTCTTGCTTTATAGCCCAGGCTACCCTCAACTTCATGAACTTCATGAAGCCTTTGCTTTCTGACTGCTAGAATTGCAGGCGTCCCTGCATCTGGCTCTATTTTTATTTTTAAGTGATAACTTGCTATTTATAGTTAGTAAACGCACGTTTCTCACTTAGATATCAAACAATCCCCAAAGAACATCACTGTTCTTCATCCCACTTGGTGTTGCTTCCTCTCAGCGTGTTTTCTGAATTAGTTGTCTTCCTCGGGCCCGTTTTCCACCCTGTCCTTCTTCCCTTACTTTGAAGGTTGTGTCCCTGTGCAACCGATCCTTTATGAAAATATAGTTTTGAATAACTACTAAGCAGGGAATAGAAATATAATTGATATAATTGCCAGGCAATTTTGGTGTTCTCAAGCATGACCAAAGGACCAGGGAAGTTAATAAGTGAGGGATTATTTAATACTTAACTAATAATGATTTTTCCAGGAATGGAATCATTTGGTTTTGAACCTGAACATTTTCTATCAAGTTGATCAGAAACAGCCTGTGAAAGCAGGAGAGTCACTCCAAAGGTCATTGTGTTGGGGGTCAACTGTGGGATTTCTTTTGGGGTTAAGTTCTCTTCTGGTTTATGTATCACCAGTATACACTTTTGACTGAGATTATTTTCCATTTATCAAAATTGTATGCAGGGGTTTCTTCCATTAAAATATAGGTTCCTTCCAGCCGACCTCATAATGCATGCGTCTTCCTACCACAACCACCTGAGAAAGGAATGTGATATCTGGTGAATAGATGGCAGGCTGCACTGAGAGGTCATGTAAGACAGACAGGGGGACACGTGTACAAGGCCATTCGTCCAGCAGAGCACCACTGTGGGTTGGACCATGTGCCCCTTTCCTGCCCAATTCATAGCTGGAAGTTTTAACTTTCGATACTTCAGAAGGTGACTATAATTGGAAACAGGGCCATTAAAGAGGTAGGTAGTAGTTAAGGAACATTAGTGTGAGCTTGCTTCCGATGTTATTGGTGTCTTATACCATCCCAGCAAGGCAAAGACATCAACAAGCTAAGGAGAGAAAGCTCAGAAGAAACCAGCCCTGCTAATACTTCTCTCTTAGACTTCTTGCTTCCTAAACTGTGAAGGTAAATTTCTGTTGCTTAATCTTCCCAGTCTGTGGCCTTTTGTCCCAGTAACTCACATTTACCTCTTCCACATTAAGGATTATTCTAAGTCCTGTGGGCATTTATTTACCTGGAAGTCCTGGTCAAACCCTGTCCTCAAGGACCTTGCAGTCTTCTGTGTGTCTATGGGATGTGAAAGGTGACTCAGATCCACATGAACACAGGGCTCTGCTTGGACAGCTGTCAGTAAGCCAGTCAATACCAGGGTAGACACTGCTTAACCTGCAGTGACACGGGAGAAGAGATGATTCGAGACCCACTGACTCAAAGATGGTGTGTCCTTAGGAATGCTAAAAATAGGAAAGGAGCATTGAGGGCAAGGTGTGTGGCGATACTGTTGGAAAGGATGCTGAAAAGGTGCAACTTTAGATAGGTAGGGCTCAGACTGAGAGGAGCAGGTCCTTCCCATCTAGTCTCGACCACCAGAGAAAGCTTAGGAGAAGCTGGCATCTTCAGTTACTTCTCTATTGCTGTGATAAGACACCATGACCAAGACAACTTACGGAAGACAGAATTTATTGGGGGATTGCAGTTTGAGAGGGTTAGCCCATGACTATTGTTGTGATCCAGCTGCCCTCACTCCCCCTGACCGACAGCGGAACTTCCTTGTGGTTTGTAATTGACAAGGATGTTTGTGTTCTTTCTGGCCAGTGGTTTTCCACAGAAGCAGTAGAGGTATAAAAAGGCTTTAGCTCAGTGCAAAATAAAGGTTGCTGTTCTTCCACCTGAAAAGAAGCCTCCGTGTCTCAATCCCAGCACCCCTCGTCAGTCTCGGCATCCAGGCTGCCCTGGCATGGCAACTATCTTTGGGGAAGCCTGGCAGCAGGCAGGCTGGTATGGTGCTGGAGCAGTAAGCATCTTGAGAGCTCACATCTTGAGACAAGATCACAAGACATTTTCACAGGCAGGGCTACCCATTCCCTTCCCAGTGGTTCCCGGATACACTCTCCAGGATTACACAAGGGCTGAACATAGAAGGAGAGTTAAGAGAAAGGTAAATACATTTAGGTAAGGCAGATAATTATCAAGGTTTCAGAAAGGAACTTTGGGACGCATTATCTCTACCGCTGAAAGGGCCGCCTCAAGCAGCCCTGTCTTAGAAAATGTCAACTTGGTCTCATTCTCAGACAGGGCCAGCTGAATTTCTCATGTGTCTCAAAGTCATAGGTAAACACTGAGGTTATTGATTGCATATTCATCTGGGACAGCTTGAGCCAGAGTCATTTGCGAGTCAGTAAAGACTGTTGTGCCGGTGGGTATTGAATCTCCAAGAAGAAATGGGGTTTCAGAGTGGCCTGGGGATGTCTCATGTTTTGATGGTCCTTAAACTACTGGTCAAATATATTATGACGCAAATTTCAAATCGGAGTTGCTAAAATTGCCTATTAAACTGCCAAACATTGACCCTGTGGTTGATTTTATTAGCAACAGCCGGAAAACCATGTGAGAGAAACCGAGGGCACACTCTGAGGAACACACTGAAGTTTATGTGGCTGTGACAGTTGTCCAAAGAGAGTCAGTCTTTAAGAAGAGTGCCGGCACCCTCTGCCATCCCATCTCTCAGTGCTGTCTTGCTGGGAAAAGGAAGAGGACAGCTTATAATTTCTCTTAAAGTGTATTGATTTGGGCCTTGTTATTTTACTCTTTAGAAGTGTTTCAGACACTGCAAATACCTTCTGCAGAGAGAAGAATGGCAGGCCAATTAGCTGCCAAATCAAGGATGAGAAGACCGAGGGACCTGTGGACTGGAAAATTCCACTTACCTGAACAGCCAGGGTCCAAGGGAAGCTGACATTTAGAGAGGCATAAATGTTTTCTTTCTGCCTTTTGTAACGTAGCAACGGAAAGAACAAGCCTGAAGAAAACCAGCTCCAGATAGACAATAGCAACTTCCTGTTGCTTTAAAAAGTAATAATAAGCCAGCTGACCAGGGGATGGAGGCCTGGCCATCCTAATAAACAAAAGAGAGGAAATAGGCATTGGAGACTCGGGCCTCCATGCCATAATAGTCCTTTGCCAGGGATTATTGTGTGACTTTTTGCCACAGATGATTTCCTGGGCCATGCAAGAGCAGCAGACCATGAGGTCGCTGGGGTTTCTTCCTGAGTGACAGGTGGGATTGTCATACACAATGCTCATGAGCCCCCACCACCCTGACGCTAAACCGAGAGGCAGTTGAATAACCTCGGACCTCAGAATTATTAAATGGGCGGAGGGGAACATACTGCTGCCTCGTGGGAGGAAGTGTTCAGATACTGGAATTAGTTACATAGAAAACATTTCTTAATATTCCCTGAAATTAGAAAAAAATGGAATGTTAATTCTTTAAGGAAATCAACTCCAAGCCAGGAATGGCAAATATCATTAGGGCGGTCAATTTAACTTATTGCTTGTGAATACTAACATAATTGAACAGATGCAGACAGGCTGCAGGAGTAGACATTTTCCTCTGTATGTCTGTGGCCTGGATCCTTGTTTGATTGGAGTGAGTCATGGCACTGCATGGGCTGTGTGCATCCAAATCCTGAGGGAGCAGGGGTGTGCCCGTTCACAGGCACAGCCTGCTGCAGCGTAAAATGCTCTCCTAGCTGTTCTGGCTGCCAAATATGTCATGGTTTTCTCCCTGCTTGGTGTAGGATAATTCATGATAAAACTGATCAGTCTGAGGTTTTTTTGTTGTAAGTAAAACAACTTATGACTGGGTAATACAGTATCTTACTAGAGGACATAAGCACATTTTGAAGAAGACCCTCTAGCATAATGGAAAAGTGGGGGCGGGGGGCAGGAATTGATGTCATTGCTGGTAACTGTAGTCTACAGAGAGAGCTAATAATCTACTGGGAATATGTGAACTATGAGGGCTCGGGATGATGATCACTCTTTGGGACAGTGTTTGCCTTTAGACCTTTTCTAGAGCTTGTATATCAAGCTCTGCTTCGTGGAAGCCTCTGCCTGTGCAAGCCTGAGAAAGGGGTCTGCTTTGCAGGCTCCCGATGTGCAGACACATGGCGCATCAAGACGACGCTTGAAGCTAACTCAAATGGCACAAATTCACATGAATTTTCCTGAATCACTTTTATTTTTAACAGCTTCATTGAGATTGACATACAACGACTGCACATGTTTAAAAGTGCACAGTTTTGATAGATTTTGACATATTCATACACCAATGAAATTATCGCCACAACCAAGATAGTGAATATAGCCATAGTCTAAAATTTGAGATTTTTTTTACAGTCCATTTCTTCTCTTTGCTGTATTCACCATCCCACTTGTATCTGTCAGTATAAATTAGCTTTTTTTTTCTAAAATTTTATATGCAGTGGAATCATATGCATCCCCCTTTATTTGCCTAGTTTATTTCCCTCCGCATAATTGTTTTGAAAGTCATTCACTTTGCTGGGATATTAATAGTCTTTCCCTTTCCATTGCAGTGATATCAAATTGTATGAATATCGCAAAATTTGTTTTTTATTGAAAGTGATGTTTTCTAGTATGAATATACCAAAATGTATCTCTTCATCTGCTTATAGACTTGAGTTGTTTCTAGTTTGGGGCAGTAACAAAGAGATGAAGAGCCTGAAGATGTTCGTATACAAGGCATTGTGTAGCTAGTTTCTTTTTTAATTCATTGTTAAATACCTGGCTGGAAGAGCCTGGTGTGTAATATATGCATATTTAGATTTTATATTTTGATGTTATACTTCTTATTTATGAGTATTTTGCCTGCTTGTGCATATGTGTGTCACATGCATGTTCAGTGTTTGCCGACATCAGAGGACACTTCAAATCCTTTGGCATGAGAGAATGGATGGTTGTGAGCCACCATGTGAGTCCCGGGAACTGAACCTGGACTCTGCAAGAACAACTGGTGTTCTTAACCTTTGAGCCATCTCTCTAGAGGCTAGAGTCTAGCCTCTGTAATTTTTTTAAGATTTATTATTATTGCATTTTAGTTATGTGTGTATGTGTGTGCCTATGTGTGGGTGTCGCTGGAGTCCAGAAAAGGATACAAAATCCCCGGGAGCTTGTGTTACAGGTCAGCTGCTTTGTGTGGGTGCTAGGAACCAAACTGGGATCCTCTAAAAAGCAACCAACACTCATAACTGCTGAGCCTTCTCTCATTTCTTTTCTTTTCTTTTTCTTGAATTTGGAATATTTAAAAATTTCCCTAAGGACTCGAGTTAAATCTTCCAAATAATTGAGGATTTTTCTTCATACCATTTCTTTTTCAACTTCTAGCTTATGTTCAAGACCCATGGTCAATTTCTCTTCTTTTGTATGTGTTAAGTGTTTTCTATTTGTATAATTTATTTGCTTTTACTTTTTTCTGTTGGTGTGAACATGATCTCAGGATAACGCTCAGGCTGGTCTTCAATCTTTGATCCTTCTACCCGAGCTTCCCAAATGCTGGAATCACAGGTACCATCAGATGGTATGTTTTTCTTTCTTTTTCTCTCTCCTTTCTGGGTGACTGTGTTTATTCATTTCTGCCCCTTGTCGCATCTTTGCTGTGCCCCTGCTTTGCTGGATCACTCTCAATAATCTCTCTTAGTTTAGAATTAAAAGGCAAAACTTCACTTAGTTTAAATAAGGTAACATTTTATCAGAATTTCAAGATCTTAATAATGGTATTTTCCAAGTTCTTCCCCCCTTACTTGGGGTCATCATTATTATTGCTTTTACTTTTACACATATTTTATGCACACAAACTAGGGCCTCTGCTTTCTTTATGCAGCAACTACAAATGAGAAGAGGACCATGTTGTTTGTATTGAATGCCCTGGTCCTTATTGTATGGCTCCAGCCTTCTCAGGGCCGTTCTGAGTTCTTCCACCTGAAAAGCTCCCTTTAACGTTTCCTTAGTGAAGAGTCTGCTGGCTTTTGTCTGTACTCAGAGGCCTTTATTTCCTCCTCCTTTTCTTTTCTTTAAGTGGGGGTTTAGAATCTGGAGTGGCTGTTTGCTTGGCTCTGTCTTTTGGCTTGTGTGGTTTCTGATGAAAAGCCGGCTGTAATTTTCTTCTTGGTGTCTCTACTCTTTATGTAGCTTTTGTTTTCTCTAGCTGCTTTGCTTCTTGTTATTATTTCTCAGAAGATTAATATTCTTGGTATATCCTGAGCATCTTGGATTTGTGACTGGGAGTCTGTCACCAATTTTATTGGATTCATAATGTTCTAGATCTCTCAGATGCCCCACCCCCTTGCTATTTTTGTTAGAGTAATGCCTATTGACTTTTAAAATGATTTCTTTTTTTGAGAATAATACCATCATTTCCTGCTTTCCTTTCCTTTCCCAATCCTCCCCATATACCTTCCTTGTTTTCTTTCAAATTGTGACTTTTTTCATTAATTATTGTTATATCCATTTATGTGTATGTATGTCTATACACACACATACATATATATGTCAATATATCATAATATATATTGCTAAATATAACCTGCTCATTCTGTAAGATGTTGTCTCTATGTATGGTATCAGTACTGACCATCTGGATTAGATAATCAGTCGGTGCGCTCTTCCTCTGTGAAGCCTATTTCTCCCGCTGCCACTATTCTTTACCTGCTGTAGTGCTTTGTATAGGGCTGAGGCTTTGTGGGCTTCCTCTGTCCTCTTTGGCATGGCTATTCTTATCCGTGTCTAGTTCATGGTTAGGTAGTCATGATGGTGGGGCTTTATGGGCGTAGCTTCTGACATTACTAGGAAACACAATCTCCAAGCAAACTCTGGGATCTTCTGGCTCTTGCAGTCTCTCCTCCCTTCTTCCTCAATGTTCCCTGAGACTCAGGAGAGAATCCTGAGCATTGTTTTGCGGGTATATCTCCTGGGATGAGTGTTGAGTCTAACTATGAGTGTGTGGGGGATAGTCTGTATCTCTATGTGCTTTTATTTCTAGCACTTGTACCTTATTCTTTCTCATGGTTTTTAATCTCTGTAATAAAATTCTCTGACCTTAAATACTGTCTGTCTCTTCTTGTTCATTTGCTGGTGCAGATGTCCCTGGAGTCCAGAAGAGGATGGCAAATCCCTGGCCCTCCAGTTACATGCGGCTGTCAGCTGTTTTATATGTGTATACAAACCACACTGGGGGCCTTTAGAAGAGCAGCAAACCCTTGTAACTGCTGAACATTCTTTCTTGTGCCCTTTGTTGTGGTTTCTTTTCCTTGAGTTTAGAAAATTTAAAATTTCTCTCAAGACTACTGCGACTCTTAGGTTATTTAGAAGGCATTCTCATCCATGTACAGTTTTCATGTTGGTTTTTTTTTTTTTCTACCTGTCCTGCTTGCTCTTTGTTTTCCATCCTTTTTCATTGTGTTTTTTATGTTCGGTATGATATTTGATTTTATTCTTGTATTTCTTTATTGTGTATTCACCACAATTTTTTGTTTTGTTAACAGCTATTTTAGGAACTATAGATCTACTTTAAGGTCTATAGGATCTTTAGGACTTAAGCACAGTTAACTTTAAGTAACATCATCCAGGTTCACAGTGTCCAGTGTATACAGTTTGCAGGACTCCCAGCTCTCACCTCAGGTTCCCACCCAGTGTACAGGATTTGCAATAGTCTCCCAGGTTCACACCCAGTGTGCAGGATTTGCAATACTCTCTTTTCAGGTTCACACCCAGACTACAGGATTTGCAATACTCTCTTTTCAGGTTCACACCCAGTATACAGGATTTGCAACAGTCTCTTCCCAATTTCCACCTCTGGACATTGTTTCCTTCAGTGACTGGTACTCAAAAGTTCAGAGAACAAAGTAGCCCAACAACTACATATGTGAATCAAATTTTATAGTAATACCACCATACCACACTCGCTCATATATTTTTAATGAAAACTTTCATATCATAATGTACAGTTGAGAACTTGGCAACAAAACAAAACAAGCAAAAACCCCCGTCAGACTGCAATAACTAAAATATTTAGTGTCTGGCTCCTCAAGGAAATAATTGCTAATCCCTGCTCAAAATGGCCAATTATTTTTAAAGGCATTCCAATAGTTAAAAGTTAAATCATGAGGACCAGTGAGATGGTTCAGTGGGTGAAAGTGCCAGCTGCCAAGCCCAGTGAGAATTCAGTCCCTGAAACCAATGTGGTAAAGAGATAGTCAACTCCCACCAAGGTGTTTTCTGACCTTGAGAGCACAAGGGAACACTCCCCCGCCCCAGCATACAGAACCACACACACTAATTTCTAAAGCATCAGTTCCCATACATGTATAACTTCTGATAGTTTTCATTTGTTTATGTAGACATATATCTCATGTCATTGTTCCCCATGACTAAACCATCTAACTAGCATGTTGGAGGAGATGACTAATAACAGTGTATTCCTTCAGCTTTTGTATGTCTGACAAATGATCTCCCTTCTAGTTGTAGGAGGTTATTGCTCTTGAAATGCCGAATTCTATGGTGAGAATCACCCTGAAGATGCTGCTTGACTCTCTTCTCTCCACTCTGCTTCCAGTGAGGTGATTGATCCGTTTCCTCCTTTCCTTGAGCCAGTCATGATGGGTTTGGGGTTTCCTTCCCATTTCTTGTTCTTGCAGTTGAATCTCTTTGTGTCATTGGGTTTGTAGTTCTCGTCAAGTTCCAATAGCAAATGGAAGATTTGCTGTCATGAGCCCCATGTTGGGGCGACATCTGTTGGGGTCCAGCCTCGACGAGTTTGTACATTCCCAGGTATAAGTGTGTGGATTAGAAATGTTAGGCAGGAAAAACAAAGATACAAAATAAAAGGACAGAGACACAGAATGGAGTTGGGAGGGCAACCCAGTGAATACTTAATTCGCCTGTGTTTAGTTTCCATAGCTTTATATACTCCGGTCCAAAAGGGGGAGGGGAGAGGGAAAAGACTTCTTTGCCAAGATGCAAAGAACAAATAAAATAATTTCCTCTTCAATACCTGAAACATCTAGTAACTATATCCTAAGCTAAGTATTCTGTTGTTTAGGTAGGACATAGAGCGACCACACCTTAGGCCAAGCATCCTGTAGACAGCCATACTCTGGGTTAAATCTCTTGTCACAACCTTGAAGGAGCAAGAATAGATCTGAGCTCTCTGACCTTTAGTCAAGGTGGAACAGATCCACATCTATGGACTCCGACAATTTACCATTATATCTTCTATCGTTTCTGTCTCCATTGACAATTCTGATGGTATAAACTATAGACACTTGAACTTGTCCATATTTCATGGTGGTGTTCTGTTTCTTGATTTTATTATTTTAAATCATTTTCTTCTTCTGTGAATTTGTATTTTTTAGTTATTTTTGTTCCTCCTAATTCCCTAATGTTTTCTTCTATAGTGTCTGCTTTTCACTTTGTTTTTTGATGTAGGTGGGTCGTCTGTTTTGTGTTAATTTCATTGGTTAAATAAAGAAACTGCCTTGGCCCTTTGATAGGACAGAAAATTAGGTGGGTGGAGTAGACAGAACAGAATGCTGGGAAGAAGGGAAGTGAGTCAGTCACCATGATTCTTCGACCCAAGACGGATGTAGGCTAGAATCTTTCCCAGTAAGCCACCACCTCATGGTGCTACACAGATTACTAAATATGGGTTAAAGCAAGATGTGAGAGCTAGCCAATAAGAGGCTGAAACTAATGGTCCAGGCAGTGTTTAAAAGAATACAATTTGTGTGTTGTTATTTCCGGGGCTAAGCTAGGTGTGCAGGAGCCGGGCGGGAATGTAGCTCGCCACTCCTTCTACAGTTTTTTATTTTATTTTAATTTCTTTATTCATTTTACATACCAACCACAGTTCCCCCTCCCTCCCTTCCTCCTACTCTCCCCACCTCCTTCCCAACTCCCCCCCCCCCCCCATCCACTCTGCAGAAAGGGTAAGGCCTCCTATGAGTCAACAAAGCCTGGCACATTAAGTTGAGGCAGGACCAAGCCCTTTCCCCACTGCATGGAGGCTGAGCTAGGCATTCCACCTTAGGGAATGGGCTTCAAAAAGCCAGTTCCTGCACCAGGGATAGACCCTGGTCCCATTGCCAGGGGTCCCACAAACAGATCAGGCTATACAACTATTGCCCACATACAGAGAGGTCCTAGTTGGGTCCTGTGCCAGTTATGATGGTGCATACCTGTAGGATTTGCTGAAGGAGGTTGAGGCAGGAGGACCACGAGCTTGAGACCAAAGACCAATCTGGGCTGCTCTGCTTTTCACTTGTGAAGGAACATTGTCCTTTAAAACTTTTCCATGTTTCTATTTACAATGTATCTTCCCATGTTTTGAGACCCAGAGAAAGGAGTTGGTTTTCTTTTCTAGGTGATTAATGTTACCAGAAAGTTTACTTTAAGATGAGAGATTAAGTCAGGCAACGGTGGCGCACACCTTTAATCCCGGCACTCAGGAGGCAGAGGCAGGCAGATCTCTGAGACTGAGGACAGCCTCCAAAGCTACAGAGAAACCCTGTCTCAAAAAAAAAAAAAACAAAAAACAAAACAAAGCAAAACAAAACAAAACAAAAGTGAGTGATTAAGCTTGTTGGACGACCTTTTGAAAGCATAAGCTTTCAAACAGTATTTTTTTTCTGGATGACTGAAAAATATTAGGTGGTCAGAATGCCATTCAGGAGTCAAGGGCTGTCTCTGGTCAACAGATAGCAAAACTGATGGACCCCAATCTTACTACCCATAAACAGAGGAAACGTGGTCTTATTATCTCAGATCATGAACTGTTCTTCGGAGTCTCTAGAGCACTGGTTCTCAATCTTCAGTTCATGACTCTTTCTCATGAGTTATATATCAGATATCTTCCATATCAGATATTACATTACAGTCCATAACAGTAGCAAAATTACAGTTATGAAGTAGCAATGAATAATTTTATGGTTGGGAGTCACTACAACATGAGGAACTGTATTAAAGGGTTGCAGCATTATGAAGGTTGAGAACCTTGGCTCTAGAGCATCTCCAGGAACATTGTATAGTCTTTATCAATGCCCTTAATTCACAGGTTTTCATAGCCAGGTGCTTTAGGGGCTGCGGGTGAGAAAAGAAAGAACCACATAGCCATAAAAACCTCCTGATGACTGGCACATGTGTGCTGTTCTTGGGACTTTATTTTATGTCACCATGGAGACCAGCTCTTTCTCTACTAGAGAGAACCTGTGGGCTTTTGCTGACCCAAGCTGCTGCCTTCCTGGCTCACCCACAGAGCTGTCATCTAAAGCTAAGACTCTTTGTGTATTTGGAGCAGGGAAATTTCGCCTGCTTGCTCTTAAAGTGCTTTGAAGAAAATAAAAGTCTATACTAGCAAGCCTCAGATGTTTCCCTTGAGTAACACTGCGCTTGTCACTTAAAAACAAGGGCTTAGAACAGGAGAAGCTTTTGTGGAACTGGCCAAATTGTAGCCCTCTAGACTTGGGATGAACTCAGTCTTAGGTTGAAGTATTCTAGCATGGGATAGAGTGAATATATTTGTTCAATTTAATCATGTGCTTTTTGATCTTTGATTGCATAAGCCATGTGGGAAATTTACTAAATGCAGGTTCGAACTCAGTAAGTCTAGGGTATGGCCCTAAGTTTCTGCATTTCCAAGAAGCCTCAAGGCATGCCTGTCCCACTGGTCTGGTGACCACACTCTGAGTAGTAATGTCCTAAAAGAAGATATTTAGGAGTATGTGGACAAAGAATATATGTAGGGGAATATGGGGAAAAGAAATACAATTGTAGCAGCCAGTTATTCAGCCCTCAGAGGTCTGATGTATGTAATAAACCATCCTTTGTGGTGTGAGATAGGATGTGAAAGTAAAGGCTGTTCTTGTAGAATTTACAAATTGTAAAGAGCTTAAGATATATAAATCATTAGGCTTCGTGCTATGTAACATTGTTTTAGGGGTTAAAAAGACCTGGGCTCAAGTTTTAGTTGGTGAAAATTAACCAAAATAATTTAACCTCCAGAGTCTTTCGTTTCCTCCTCTGAAATGAAATAAAGAATGTACATGTGAAAACAGAGATCATTGCCTGGCCCACAAGAGTAAAAAAGTTGCTCTTAACTCAAGTTGAAAATAAAAAGATCATAAAGGAATTCAAATGTAATATTATGAAGTTCTTTCCAATTGATTGGCAGTGACCATTTCATTTTGAAGTATAAGTTATACATAGAGAGGGTTTTTTTTCTTTTTTTTTGGTTTTTGTTTTCCTGCCAATGCCAGACTGACATAGAGGGCTATTTCTGCTGTGTGAAGGGAGCTGAACAAGAAAGTTGAGAAAAGAGCTTTGGAAAATTTCTCATCAATATTTCTTAACATCCATGCTTTTCCTTCTATTTGTCCATAGATCCAGAAGGGCAGGCTTGAAGTTTGAGTCTACCTCTGACAGTTGGAGGTAGTGATAGATCTCTTAATGTGCCTCTGCAGCCATAACTAACAGCAGTGCAGTGGTAGCAATGTGTAATGGTGCAGGTGGCAGAATTAAGAGCAAATTCGTAGGAGGCTGAATAATGGTTTCCCAGAAGATATCCAGGTTTTAATCCTTGGCAACTGTGAATACTACCTTACAGCAAAAGAGACTTTGCAATTGTGATTAAGGCTCTTGAGATGACAAGATTACCCTGGATTATCTGACTAGACGCAAAGCGATCACAGGTGTTCTTGAAAAAGGCAAGAAGAGAGGAATTCGACGCCAGCGATGGTAATATGACCTCTGGAGAAAGGGGTCATCTGCCTGGCTTTGGAGATTGAACAGGTTTGAGTAATATAAAGTTGAAAGCATCGAGGAAAGAACTTCCCTCTAGAACCATCAGAGGAAGGTGACGTTCTCCCGAGCCCTTGACGACTTTGATTTCACACATCTGCATAGCTCTGCACGGAGTGCTCAGCTGGCAAACCGCTGTGTGTTAGCAGCCAGAGAGGAAAATCCCGAGAATCAGTTATAGAGCACATCAGACTGCCATTGCTCATTCTTTCCCGGACTAGAGAGCCACCGGGACACTGATACAATCCTAAGACAAAGACACTGTGACAATGTTTTCCATGAAGGAGCCTGAACGATGAGGCCTTCTTTCCCTATGAGACTGTGATATAAAGGAAGAGGTCTTTGTGACTCTCCAGAAGAATAGCAAGAAACTTGGGGCTGTACTGCTGAAATCCGGGGACTGCTGAGGTGACCACACGTCCCAAAGGAAGGCCCTTCCAGTTTTCACACTATTTCAGAATTATTTGTCTATAGATTGAGAGGCACGAGGTCTTAAAGATGCTGCCACAAGCATCAGTCTGCAGGGATTGGATTGATGCAGCTGAAATCACATTAGAAATGAACTCCATACAGGAGGGACAAGGAATGGATAACAATTTGTGAAGTGATCACGGCATATTACGCTTAGAAATTCTTTCAAATTTCAGTCTGAAGCGTGGATCATATGTTGTCTAATCTGTCCCTCCAGGTTGATATTGACAAGACCTCCGTCATTAGGAAGAAGAGGTATGCAGAAACTAAATTTTAATATCCTTAGCGTAAACTGGTCACTAGTTCAGTGCCACAAGGTTAAAGTGTGGGACTTTAAATTATTAAACAAGTTTGGGAGTTAGCCAATTAGTTATAAAATAATTTCCCTTTCTTTTTGCACACCTGTATTGCAATGTCTCCCTTGGATACAGAAACCTAAAGGTCTCTGCTACTTAACAGGAGCAACAGCAAGGTAATGGGCAAGACTAGTCCTGTGTCTTCCTACGGCACATTCTCTTTACCTCTACATGCCACTGGTGGGTTTTCCTAAAGAGAGAATCGAAGCTCCATCTGCAAAGAATTGTGGTTATTCATTCATTTGCTTTTTTGAGGCCCTCTCATGTTCCCCTGTTAACTTTAAGTAACACTCAATTAAACAAAGCAGTTTAGCAAAGAGTTAATATATCGAGTTCAAAGTCTCCATAAAAACGTGGCATAGCCAGGTGGTGGTGGCGCACGCCTTTAATCCCAGCACTCGGGAGGCAGAGGCAGGCGGATCTCTGAGTTCGAGGCCAGCCTGGTCTACAAGAGCTAGTTCCAGGACAGGCTCTAGAAACTACAGGGAAACCCTGTCTCGAAAAACCAAACAAAAAAACAACAACAAAAAAAAAACAAAAAAACAAAAACAAACAAACAAAAAAAACGTGGCGTATGATAGTCATTTTACTTAGTCAAACATGTAGTCCAGGAACCCTGTGAAAACTCTGGACTTTGGAAGACCAGAATTTGTTACTTAGATGAGGCATTTGTGGCAGTATTTGGGAAATTACAAAATCCTTTCTAATCGTTGGTTGGCCATCATAGTAATTGCTGCAGCCCCAAGGAGTTGGGGGGGGGGGGTTGGAGAATGAAGAAGGGTGTGAGGGAGGCTTTTCATGGACAGCAAGGCCTCCTTCCTCATCTTGAGTCTGATTCTGTAACTGGGTTTGGTCCTGGCCCCTGGAGTCTGTGTAGATGACCCCTCTGGAGACTCGGCAGAGAATTCAGCTCCACCCTTCCCCAGTGTCCTTTCCTAGAGAAGTACTTCCACACCCAGTGTCACTTCTGCTCTGTGCCACCAATCTCAGAATCTACTTTTCCCCCTTTCCCCTTTTGCACTTTTTATTCCTTTGCAGTCTCTTGTCAGTTCCTAGGTCTCCTATCTCCTCACCCTCATTCCTCATTTTTGAATACTACAGTTGGATCGCTCTTAGTTTCTGTGCTATATGAAGAGAAAACTATTTTGAGCATTATCAGAGTGTATGATAAAGTTCATGAACAAAGGCCAGGGCGGGAGACTTGGACTAAATGTGGAAGGTTTTGCATGCTAAAGGAAGGTATTGCAGTTTTATCTTGAAATTCGGGTCTCCATTCCGGAAGGACTTTAAACAGACTGTGGTATGATTGGTTTGCGTTTGTGGTAGACGAAGATGGCACAGTCCTGCAGAGGAATTCGTGTATATGTGAGAAGTTGGTCTGTCAGCTTTGGGAGAGCAGGTACGATGGGTAATTCTTATTGTCAGCCTAGTTTGGAATTGTCTAGGAGACACCCCTCTGGGTGTGTCTTTGTGATCTTTTCCATAGGGGTTGAACTAAGGATGGAAGACATGCCTTCACTGTAGCCGGTACTATCCCGTGGGCTAGAGTTCTGCATTGAATGAAGGGGGGGGGGGGGGGGGGAAGGAGAAAGTGAGCTGGGCACCAGTGTGTTTGTCTCTGTCTTCTGACTGCACTGCCGCTGGTTGTCTCGAGCTCCTATGTTGTACCTTCTTCCCTCCACAATGGTGTGGCTTTCCTCAAACCGCGCCCCACATAACCCTTCCCTTTCCATATGTTGCCTTTGTCAGGTGTCTTACTACAGTCACACAGAAAGTGACGAACCCAGCAGGCTGGGGGCTGGGGTATTAGTAAGGAAGGCACTGCAATGCCTGGAGCACACAGTAGAAAGTCCTGAGCTGGAACAGTTCAAATGAGAACAGGGGAAAATAATTGTTGGGTGGCTGATTGATGGAGCCAGGCAAGGATGTCCGCTTAGGGCTATCTACACACGAAGACTCAGATGCAAGAACAGGGAAGACAGGAGCAAGCGGGGCCCCCAATACCTCTGGCACAAAGCAAGAGAGCACACATAGGCCAAAAGTCTACTAGAATTTGAGTAGAATTTTCTCTCTTTAGATTCTCACCTGTGTGTCTGGACTGGGAGTCTAGAAACTACATTTCATTTTACTTTAGGACTCTAGTTCAGGTTTTACTGAGAAGAGGTTGACTATGGTCATACTAGAACATGTAAACAGGCATATGATATCATCAGACGGCAATTGGAGGTTCTTCAAAGCCTTCCAGATGACTCCCCAAGAATCATCTACTCTTGAGCCAGTGAGCCAAGGTCACAGGTAGCATCTCCTATAAAACTAGCATCTCCTGAATGTTGGTGGGCTGTTCCCTAGTACCCTCCATCTTCCCACTCCCGACTCTTGACCTTTGCAATACCTTTTGTGTGTGTGTGTGTGTGTGAGAGAGAGAGAGAGAGAGAGAGACAGACAGACAGACAGAGAAAGAGAGAGAGAGAGAGAGAGAGAGAGAGAGAGAGAGAGAGAGAGAGAGAGAGAGAGAGAGAGAGAGAGAGAGAGAGAGGGTTTCTCTGTGTAGCCCTGGCTGTCCTGGAACTTGCTGGCCTTGAACTCAGAGATCTGTCTACTCTGCCTCCCTAGTGCTAAGGGTAAAGGTATGAGTCACCATGCCTGGCTCTGAAGCCTCTTTTGTTTTAAATACTCACAGCAGTTCCCTTTTCCTGACTCGACTGCCATATGGAAAAAAACACAAGTGAAAGAGCCTTGCAAGTGGAGCTCACGTGGTTCAGAGGCAAGTAACCCTACTCCCCCTAGCAAGCTTTAGACTGTTCTCCTAGTATCACACGGCCCCTCAGCTAAGAACACAAAAGAATAGGTCATAGATACAAATACATATATTTAGATATATAGATACAAATCCATAAATACAAATCTTTCTACTCTAAGTGATTTAAATATAAACCGTTATGGAGTTGTTGCTGGCATTTGATATATAATGTCCAGTTACCAAAAACTTGACTTGTTGAATAATTTTGTTTTCTAAAACCCCAGCACAAGGCTGAACTTTTGCTGGGGGCAGTAGAGTGGAGTTTCATCATGTGAGGGAACAAAAGATTGCTAAACTTTGAGCTTCGTGTAGAGTCATGCTCAGATTGGTTACTGAAAGATGGATTAATTTTTTTCTCCCCAGTAACCCATGGGCTATGGGAAGATATTCAAATGGACTTGCATTTGAATGCCAAAAATTTCAATGCAAAATTCCTTTGGGATTTTTTCCCCCTTTCTTCAGATAAGTAAAGTAAAGTAAAGCCAAGTTCTTGATGCTGGAGGGGAAAAAAAATCCTAAGCATTATGACCTCACTTTTCATCAATATGCATATTGTCTTTTGCTTCCTTCTGGTCAGTTGTAGGTACTAAAAGCCCCTGGTCAACCATCTAATAACGCTGATAACTTTTATCCTCAATGAGTGTTCGTAGTCAGTTGTTGCCTGGTGTCAATTTTCTAGGCTAGACTGCGAGTTGTTGAGAACACAGAGTCCACTGGCTTTCGTTCAGTCCTTCATATCTGGGTGGGGGAGGGGAAAACTGTTCCCCTTTCCTCGGGTCAGTGGATCGCTGCTTTTTATGTTCCGGGCATAAGTTACTCAATAACTTTTGGCGTGTTGACTGTATCCTCTAAGCACGTAGGCAATTTTGGTGTTTAAGGAACATGTTTGACAGCAAGTCAGACCTTGATAAGCCAGATCTCAGTTTTTTCCAGACTCTAGGGATGGGTAAGCTTGGCTCTTTGCTCAGTTCACTGAATAGCTCAAAATTGTTTTTCAGATGTCCCCGGGATTGGCCAAAACCAAATCTACTTTGCCAAACATTTTACTTAATTTAATAACAAAAAAAATCCCATCTGTATTTTAATGAAAATGTAATCCATATGCTTGATTCACTTTTTTGCATTTAATCCATCAAAATATTTTGTAAGACTTATCTGGAATCCAAGAGGCTTTCTATGTCGTTTTTATAAAAATGTGTTGGCATAGGGCTCTCTCCCCCAGCATTTTTCTCCTCCTAATAGGGAGATTCTGGTTCCCCAGCCCCCATCTGACTTAATACCTGAGAGTTCTTTTTCTGTGAGTCTCCTTTCCCACCATCCTCTTGTGGGATCTCTAATCAACAAGACTCATAAAGATGGTCTCTATTTTGATGTAAAAAGTTTCAGGGGACAAGGCATTTTAGCTTTGGTTCTAGGGAGAAGCCTAATGACCTTGACTCAGCCCGCACTTTAGTCTTCTCTGTGCGTGGAATGGATGAATAGAGATCCATATTTACATATTTAGACAGATGCACTTCATGTTGAAGGGAATAGAGGAGTAGTTAAAAGTTTCCCATAAATCTGATTTATAGAGGCAGGAATAAACAAACCAACGAACGAAGGACGATCAACCACTTGAAAACAGCTGGCTCATTTCAACTTCTCTAGCACTTCAGGTGGACTTAAAATGCAAGGGCTCATTCCCGGCTCACTGTGTGGTGCATTGATCCTTTACTTTTCAGACTAGCTTTGCTTTGCTGGGCAGCTGGCAATCCAGCAGTGGCTGAAGAGAAGGGCTGGAGGAGGGGAGGACCAGAAACGGAGGTTGGTCGCCTTGGCTGTGTTCTTCAGTGAGGTCATTGCTCTTCGGTGCTGCCCTGCTGGGCCTGTCCTAGTGCCAAGACCCAAGAAGCTTCAGATACTATTGATCTCCTCTTAGATCAAGACAGACTTGGCTGGAATGGATGGCCTGCTCTTTCGGAGTGATTAGGACATAGCTTACTTTTCTCCCCACCCCCAGTCCTATCGCAGTCTTCTGGCTGAAGGTTCTTTTGTCTTTGGATTAATCTAGGGTTAATCTAAGTTTACTTACTTGCTGCAAGTCTGAGCTGGCAAGGTGGACATAATCTTCAAATCACACTGAAAAGCCTGCCCCCACCATCAATGTGTGCGCTAATTTGTTTAACCTCTGTCTACATTGGAGCCAGACCAACTCTGAGAAACTGGGCACAAGGCTTTAGTAGGATTAAATCAAAGATTAATTCTGCATCTGAGCTAAAATGTAATTCTTATTTTTATGCTGACTTGCTAGGAGGTTCCTCAGTGTTTTGTTTCTCTGAGACCGAGTGGAATGGAAGAATCTGGAAACATAGAAGGAACTTCTGAAGGCCGTTAAGGTGCTGTAGCTCCAATGATAACTGCACTCAAATTGTTTCTCAGTGAGAACTTTTCTCTCAGACAGTCATGGAGGGAGACCACCAATTCCTTGATAGTACATTTTGTACTTCTGTAATGTGAGGTGATTCCCTCACAAGGGTGATGTTGCAGTTTAGAGAGTGGTGGTGGCCAGATAAAGAGAGGCCTTTGCTTCCTTCCCAAACTTAAGAGGTAAAAAGCAGAGACTGAAGATAGTGCTCTTTTTATACTCTTCCAAGGTCCAGAAACAAGCTCCCGTTTGACTATAAGTTTTTGTCATCCGTCCGGTTTCCACCTCAATGTCTCCATACTTATGAGGAAGCTGATCCTTGAGTTCCTTAGCTCTTTTATTATTCTAGCTTGTGACTTAATTCCTTCAAAAAATAAGTGGTATGGGAAGTGCTATCTAGGCACACTGTTTATCCCATACCTAAAATCTCCCTCTTCCAACCAGCGATCTAGTCAAGCCAGGATGGAGACACCTCTGCTACTTTGGCCCATACCAAAGTCTCCATTCTTGTAGTTAGTCACAGAGTCTCCTAAACTTGCTACCACCAAAGAGGAACCCTGGGAACAGGGAAACCACATATGGAACTGCACCTCCTCAGAGGGAGCAGTTGCTATACTGGCAGGCACACCCTTCCATTTCTCTCATAATTGACCTTCAGTTGCCAGGGAGACCGAGTACTCTGCTCTTTCTCACTTTGCCTACTTCACTTATTTGTTTTTGTTATTTCTCTACAGATAATAAACTTCAAATAGACTCCACCTTTCAAGGGAAAATATATAATAACCAGAAAAGACATGTTTATTAAGAAAAGAAAATCCCCAATGTTTCAAAATTATTGATCTTAATGTTCTAGTGATATTACCCTTACTTGGCAGCACTTTCTCAGGGAAAGGCAGGGCTCCCACTTGGGCCTGAGAAATGCTGAGCAAGTCACTTACAAAGCAATTTTAAAGTTATGGAAAGAAAGTATATGTACTGTATAATTCGAAGCCCAAGAAGGCTGTGGTAAGACAGTGTTCTGTTACGAATTTTGAAGGCTGGGACCTGGAAATTGCTTAAGGAATAGAACATTCATGTTAAATAAACAAGTTATCATCAAGTGTTAAAACAAAAACACTTTAAATGTAGTAAAATTAAGAATAGCTTTATGTCAACATCACATTGTTTGAGGTTATGCCAGATTTTGCACCCAGGTGACTTATCTTTTATATTTTTCACTACTAGAAACTGGAGTACACTGCAGAGGCTGCCCATTCATTTCCTGATGCCCAGACCCAAAATAATCACACAGAAACTATTTTATTTGCAATAGTGTTTGGCCAATACCTTAAGCATATTTCTAGCTAGCTCTTACATCTTAAATTAACTCATTTCTATTATTCTATATTTTACCACAAGGCTCATGGTTTGCTGGCAAGGTTCTGACATGTCTGTTTACTATGGAGGTTACATGGCATCTCTCCAACTGTGCCTACTTTCTCCCAGCATTCAGCTTAGTTTTCCTGCCTAGCTCTATTCTGCCCTGCTTTAGGACCAAAGCAGCTTTTTTCATTAACAAAACACATTCACAGCATACAGAGCGGAATCCCACATCAGTATACAATTACAGACTCTTAGAAATAGCAGTGAGCTTACTCTTGCTATTTAGATTGAAAAATTATGGAATGGCTTCTCACTGAAGATTACTTCACATTTTCCATCATATGCTACGTCAATAAATCCCTTACACTAAAGTAGGGCAATTTAATGCTGAATGACTCAATTTGGGAGGTGCCAATAATGGGAGTCTGAGTTTCCTCTTTGATATTACCAGTTATTATAAAGCATTTCCTCATATTCTGGAGTAAAATTTGATACACATTATTTGAAAACAATATTCTCAGGGATCAGCTCACAGATTTTTGTCTTTGTTGGATAAAGAAAAACATCATATGTTGGAGAAAGATTAAGCCATCTGAATTAGAGAAATTCTGAGACTTCACATATAGCATAAAAACTGATCACAAAGTAATGGGTTTGACCTACTAAAGTGTTGCATACTTTGCTGTGGATACCATTCAATATCAGCGTCAGGCAGAATTTTCTCTTTTCTCAAATTATTTCCTATACAGTTTTATGAAAATGGCCTATTCTCACTGGAAAAATAGTTAAGCAATTCACAATATTTAGAATGGCTGTTTCACAGTGAATGTTTTGACATATATCTTTATGGTTATTAATGTCACACACATATAGGATTAGTTGTATATCTCAGTCCTCCTCTATGTCATAGCAAGCTTTATATTTTATTCTTTAGCACTTTAATTTTTTGCAACAATTTTTTTTTCTGCATAGCACTCTAAGTTTCCCTCAATTTAACAAGACTTTCCCTTTTTACTTCATGATCTTCTTGGAGAAGACTGCTCAATAATAGTTATTAAGTGAATGGATAAGCGTCGCACCATTGCAAACAGAAAATTGAATTTATACCTCATCAAACCCCACTTTCCCCATGCTAGCTTCCCAAATCATGTTTCAATTGAATTGATAATCTTTTCTGCCTTGTGACACAGGAAGCAACTTGACGAGCTGAACTGTGTTTCCAAGGACAAGGCCCTGCACACCTGGCATGCCATAAATGCTTCTTACAGTGGCTGGGATGGAAGATGTGGAACAAGAAACCCAACCATGTTTTGTGTTACACTCACAGTTTAGACGCCTCGTGTTGCAAGTGTGCTGATACCAGCCAGCATAACACAGACATGAACCTTCTAAGAAAATCTCCCTGAGCTTCTTAGAAACTGAGAGGGAGACAAACAACACATGGGCGAGATAAAATTAGAGTCGGGAGGCCTGGGAGCACAGGTGCTTGTTTGTATTTTGTCAGTGTGCGCATGGCAGCTCTGTTTGTCAACTCTCCTGAGAATGAACCAGGCAGGACTCTGAAAACACTTGAGTGACATCAAACTCACACATCGCCATGAAGCTTTCATTGTGAGGAGCTAGTTTTGTTCCTTCTTCTTTCAATGTAGTCACATTAGAAAAATAGTACTTATTTTTTTAACTAAGTTATCATATTTGAGACTGTTATCAAAAACATTTCCAGCTGATGGACCCCAAAACACTGTATGTATCTTGCTCTCTAGTCTACTGCTATAAAGCATTGGTGTGAGTGGTCATTCTTATAACTGAATTATTTTCAATTTTTCCATTATTTTCATAGTGTCTCTTTTTTAAAAAATGAATAGTATACAATGTTTTAATATATACCTTGCTATTGACCAGTGGCTTATACTAAGATTCTTATTTTTTTCTTTTTTATTGATTTTATTGAGCTATATATTTTTCTATGCTCCCCTGCATATGTCTCCCCTCCCCTTCAACCTTTTCCTATGGTCTCCATGCTCCAAATTTACTCAGGAGATCTTGTCTTTTTCTATTTCCCATGTCCATTAGATCCATGTATGTCTCTCTTAGGGTCTTCATGTTGTCTAGGTTCTCTGGGATTGTGATTTGTAGGATGGTTTTCTTTGCTTTATGTTTAAAAACCACTTATGAGTGAGTGCATATGATAATTGTCTTTCTGAGTCTGGGTTACCTCACTCAATATGATGTTTTCTAGCTCCATCCATTTGCCTGCAAATTTCAAGATGTAATTAATTTTTTTTTTTGCTGTGTAGTACTCCATTGTGTAAATGTACCATATTTTTCTTATCCATTCTTTGGTTGAGGGGTATTTAGGTTGTTTCCAGGTTCTGGCTATGACAAACAATGCTGCTATGAACATAGTTGAGCACATGTCCTTGTGGCACAATTGAGCCTCCTTTGGATATATACCCAAAAGTGGTATTACTGGGTCTTGAGGAAGGTTGTTTTCTAGTTTTCTCAGAAATTGCCATACTGATATCCAAGGTGGCAGTACCAGCTTTCATATCCACCAGCAATGCGGTAGTGTTCTCTTTACCCCGTATCCTCTCCAGCATGAGTTGTCATCAGTGGTTTTGATCTTGGCCATTCTGACAGGTGGGAGATGGACTTTCCGAGTTGTTTTGATTGGCATTTCTCTGATGACTAAGGATGCCAAGCATTTCCTCAAGTGTCTTTCAGCCATTTTAGATTCCCCCGTTGAGAGTTCTCTGTTTAGGTCTGTACTCCATTTTTTTAAAAATTGGATTATTTGTTCTTTGGATGACCAATTTCTTGAGTTCTTTGTGTATTTTGGAGATCAGCCCTCTGTCTGATGTGGGGTTGGTGAAGATCTTTTCTCATTCTGTAGGCTGTCGTTTTGTCTTGTTGATCGCGACCTCTGCTTTGCAGAAGCTTCTCAGTTCAAGCTGACTTGAGAACCATCACAGTGACCGCCGTGTTCTAGAGCGCGTACTTGGTACCCTTGCAGCCTCTTTCTTCAAGTCCACGTGCAGCCCTCAGATATCAGCCTCCCGCCTGCCAGTTCAAACATTCTGGTGGCTGCGCTTTGAAATGAAAACATACTAATCCATATTATTTAATTTGTGTTCTTTATCTAATAGAGAATCTTCACTATTTTCACCTCCCCTGAGAGCCCTCACTCAATTTTTCTTGAACCTGAGAACAAATACCCAAAAAACAACAATAAGCACCAACACCTAACAAACTAGATAGGTACTCTATGATATTTCAAACAGAAGGGAAATCTTAGCCTTATTAAGACTGAATGGAGTAATTATTATTTTTACCGAGAGGTCAAATATACTTTCAAGGACTATTAGAAGTATCGATGAACAAAAGTGAATGAATTAGTCAACTATTATTTAATGATTTTAATTTTTTGACACACTTAAGACATGGTACTTGAAGATAATAAAATTGGTCTATGGGAGATAAAACATGGTATTCCAATTATTAGTGGCTCCACAAAATGTCGCCAAGTGAAGATACAAGTTCTGCAATTGTTTGCTTAAAAATATTTTTGCTGTACATGTATCTGTGTTTATGCTCATGTGTGAAAAGATGTGCATGTATGTCATGGAGTGCTCATGTGGAGGTCAGAGTGCCAGGTTTCTTGAGCCTCTGTTGTCCCCTAGTCATTGCCAGGCCTCCTTATTCCCCAGGGAAAGGCGAATGCACCATCTGCCCATCCCGCAGCCCCATGCAGTCCCCTGATGCAGGATGCTCGTTCTGTAGCCCCATGCAGGACAATAAGATGCAATAGGGAGTCAAATCAAAGCAGGAACTCAGTTTATTACTGTGAGTGTCAGCTTATATGGGTTAAGTGACATAGTGTGATGTGGGGTACCTCCAGCCAATGAGAGGCAGCCAAGCCCTCCCTCTGGCTGGAGGGGCGTCTACCTAATTTCTGCTGTCTCATCCTCACTCAAACTCCAGTCAGGCTTTTCTCTGTCCTACAGGCCTCAAGGTACTCGAGCCAGAGCCAGGCTTTTTTTTTTTTTTTTTTTTTTTTTTTGTCCTATAGGCCTCAAGTTATAGGCCCTGAGATAATTTTGGCCCAACATGAGAGGACAACCTTGGGTGTCAGTCTTCACCTTCTGCCTTGTTTTGAGACAGGGTCTCCCTTGTTTGTTGATGTGTATACTAGGCTAGTGGACTGACAGGCTTCTGAAAATTCCCACCTCTGCTTCAATCTCCTGGTAGGAGTGCACTGGACTTACGGACATCTGCACTGTATTTGGCTTTCTATGTGGATTTGGGGGTCTGAACTTAGGTTGGTCAAGCTAGTGGGGTAAGTATCTCCCCAGTTACCTGCCACTCATTAGCATGCGTGCACACACACACACACACACACACACACACACACACGACAGAGAGAGAAAGAGAGAGAGAGAGAGAGAGAGAGAGAGGGAGAGGGAGAGGGAGAGGGAGAGAGAGAGAGAGAGAGCTTTGAATTAGTGGAATTAGTGTCTCATACCTAGGCTGGCCTTGAACTTGCTGTGTAGCTGAAGCTGGTCTTGAAGTCCTGATCCTACTGCCTTTACCTCCTATGTGCTTATACTATAGATAAACATCATCATGCTTGGCTTAAAATCCTGCTTTTAAATATGTATTTACAATGTTTCAAAATGTAATAGTTTTTTTTTTTACCTCAAGCAAAATATTAGTTTGAATGCAGTTGGTTTCATAGAGGGGATGAGACTGATTCTCATTAAAGCTGGGATGTGTGGGTTTCTATGACCCTGCTCTCTGTATCTGGGCCACACAGATACTTCTCAGCTTTGCATGTGGAGTCTTAAGACCTCATTGTAGTTTTCAACTATCATCAACCAACCCTCCCAACGTAGACCTCTCCTCTTCACCGGATCCCCAAATCCATCCTTTTCAGCTGTCAAATGGGCAATGATAACAAGAAGAGGAAACAATCCTCTTTATTTGCTACAATTTCCTTGAGAGCAATCTAGAAACCCAGCAGCTTGGAGTCATCAGGGTTGGTCCCTTCTAGTTCTGTGCCTTTAGCTAATTTCTGGCATCTTCTCAGCATTCTTTGGTGTTCCCTGGTCTGCAGAAGGTCCACTGTAATATTGTTCAGCTTCACAAGACCACCCGCCTTACGTGTCTGTCTTCTATGTCTGTCTTTGGATCTCCCCTTTTGTAAGGGCAGCAGTCATATTGGACTATGGCTTACTCTAATGATTTCATTTGAATTTGATTAGATCTCTAAGTACCCAGCCTTGAAACAAGGTCATGTTCTGATAGACTTGGTATTTGGGCTTCACTACACAAATTGGAGGGAGAACACAAATCAACCCATTACAGATAGATACTATTTTTGATGAAGGAAACAAGGAAATCATGGTTTTCTTCACTGACCAGTCATAAAGACTTTGAGAAACTTAATAAAGGGATATAAGGTCAAATTAGGTCATAGGGTTTAAGACTGACAGAAACATTTATTAAAAAGTAGTTAAGTTTAGCCAGGTGGTGGTGGCGCACACCCTTAATCGCAGCACCCAGGAAGCAGAGGCAGGTGGATCTCTGTGAGTTCGAGGCCAGCTTGGTCTACAAGAGCTAATTTCAGTACAGGCTGCAAAGCTAAAAGAGAAACCCTGTCTCGAAAGAAAAATCTAAAAAAAGTAAAGTTTTATACTTGGCTGTGGTCAGGTGTTCATGTCCATAATCCTAGCACAATGGAACCTGAGGCAGAAGAATCACAGTCTAAGACTGTCTCCAGACACTGGGGATGTGGTTCAGTGCTAGAGGGCTTATATAAGGTAAGCCTTTGCATTTAGTCCTCTGCATCACAAAAGCAAGCAACCAAATTCCAAATGCACAAAACATTAACATGGGCAGTTGGGCACAACCATTGAGCCTATCCCTGACTTCATCCTTTAACTAGCCAAGTGACCTTGCATGAGTTAAGCCTTCTTTGTACTCAGTTTCCCCATTTGGAAAATGAGACTGTAAGAGCACACACCTCTTGAAACTGTTGAGAGTATCCAGTGAGTTAATAAATGTTGTCTAGGATTAGGCTCAAGTAATATACAATATTATATATATTATATAATATACAATAATTATATATAATAATTATATATATTATATGGTACACATCCTTGTGTGAGGAGACCCTGCAGTGCCTTTCCCATCTGAGGTGACTGTCTCTGTCTCTTTGACAAGGCTGGACTAAGATCAGAGTTCAATAGAGATCAGAGCAGCCAAGGTCAACTTGCTCTGTGGTTGTCAGTTCTCAGAGCGAGAAAGTGACTTTGTCCAGCTCTGGAGAGGAGAGTTTCATCCTCAGTTGATGGTGCGAGTCATGCTTTAGAACAACCTAAGGGTGACATGGTGTCACATGACTGAGGGTCTCATCCACATCTACTCTAAGCAATGAACTGTTCATTTGGGCATTTACGAGGTAACTGTCATGCTCAAGAAGTTTCCCCAGAAAGTTTGGGGAGATTTAAAACATCTTTACCATCTAAGTGGCAAGTCTAGGTAGGTACTCTTTTAGTGTATTATCAAGTTTAATATTTCCTATGGCAGGAACATTTTCTTCTGCTTAGTTTCTTTCCAACTATAATTTTAATGATCACATAAAAATCTCTCAAATGATGCGTTGTAGTTATTTAACCATACCCTCATCGGACTTCCAGATAGGTTTTTAAAAAGTGTTAAGTTATAAGTCTGTGATGAACAACTTCCTAACTAGATTTTCCCACTCATATTTTAAATGACCTCTTTCAGAGAGTACCTGCAGCGAAATGACTGGATCAGAAAGTCACGACATTGTTCTGATAGTTCATTTATACTGCCAACCTGCTTTCCCAAGGAGCTGTGTCAATCATAGTCATGGTAGCTATAAAGCCAAATGCACATTGCTCTGCCCTCCAGCCCAGGTATTACATATTTTTTGTTTTGATCTTTTCCCCCAATACAATGGTATCTTTATTTTCATGTACATTTTATTACTGATATCAACCTTATTTCTAGATGTTAAAAATGGTTTTTTTTAGGGAGGTAGGAACAAAATATGATGTTTTCTTATTATTTTTCTTGGTTTGTTAATGATGTGGGATTCTCTTCTGTATGCTATGAATACCATTGGTTAATAAAGAAATTGTCTTAGGCCTGTGCAAGGCAGAATTTAGAAGGGCGGGGAAAACTAAACTGAATGCTGGGAGAAAGGAGGCTGAATCAGAGAAAAGCCATGAAGCCCCACTGGAGCAGATGTCAGATCAAGCCACAACCTTGTGGTGATGCACAGATTAATGGAGATGGGTTAGTTTAGGATATATGAGTTAGCTAGAAATATGCTTAAGCTATTGGCCAAACAATATTGCAAATAATGCAGTTTCTATGTGATTATTTCAGGGCTGAACAGACGGGAACAAACAAGTGGCCTTCCACTACACTGAGACAAATGTAGTAACTCAACTTTAAAAGTTTATTTTACTTCACTTAAAATTAATCTTCTGTTCATTGTGTATGCTTTATATATGTGAATATTATATGCATATAATATAGTCTATGCAAGTATAGTGCATGTAAGTATACTATAACTATGCTTTTAGTCAGTGGCTTCTTTTATCTAAGTTTTTCTGTGTGCATCTCTGTGGGTGGTGTATGCATGCATGTGTGTATGTATGTATGTATGTATGTATGTATGTATGTTCACATGTATCTGGATGTGCATATGTCTGTGATGTGGAGGCTTGAAGCTGATGTCAGGCTCTTCTGTTTTATTCTTTTGAAGCAGAGTCCCTTAGTCCAACACAGAGGTTGCTAATAAGCCTAGTTTAGCTAGCTTGCTCCTGGCCTCTCTTGTCTCTGTCCTCTTATCTCTACAACAGGTGGGCTACTACAGTCACCTATGGTTCTGAGGATGCAGGGGATCCTAATTCATAACCGTATAGCAAATTCTCCTCCCTCTTGTGGTTTCTTTTAATAAAGTTATTTATTTATTTACTTACTTATTTGTTGGCATCTGGGACTTAGTAATAAACCTGTTGGAGGAGATCTTCTCCATTATACTGCAAAGGATCAAGGGCAGAATAGAGGAAATCCAAGCAGAGGCACAGGGAGGATTCAGAGCTAACAGGAGCATAGATTTTCACTTTGAGGAAACTGGCAGAAATATACGAAGAATTTGGAAAGGACTTATATATCTGTTACATTGACTTCTGGAGGTATTTGATAGCATTTGGAGGCAAGGATTTTTGGAAACAATGAGGTTCTATAGATGCCCAGAGAAAATTATAATAATACTAGAAAATGCCTATAAAGACACCTTTGCATCAGTCAAAGTCTGTGGGGAACTAAGTGATGAGTTTAAGATGATCGTAGGAGAGTTGTAGGGATGTGTCCTCTCACCACTGCTCTTTAATATATTCCTGGAATTAATAACAGCAGCAGCCCTGAAGGATGAGACAGGCGTGCAGATGGGTGGTGTGTGAATCAATAATTTGTGTTTTGCCGACGATACAGCACTCCTTGCTGAAAGTCCAAATGAGCTGCAGGCCATGGTACTGGAAGTAAGCGAAAACCTTGGTATGAAAGTAAACACTGAGAAGACTGAGATACAACACATGGGAAGGGCACACAAGGATTTTAACTTTGTAATAAATAATCAGAACCTCAAGCAAACAGCTTTGTCTGTCTGGGAGGAAACCTCGGTTCAAAGAAGGGAACCATTTCAGACATCAAGAGGAGGATACCAATAGCAAGGGCTGCATTCCAGGCACCAGGAAAGGTTTGGTCAGCAAGAAACACAACAAAAGAAAAATTAGCAAGTATATGAGACACTCTCTTGAGCTGCCTTCTTTCCGAATCCCGGACAATGAAACGCTCCTCGGAACAGCGGCTGAATGTGTTTGAGATGGCGTGTCTCAGGAGGGTTCTAGGCATCACGTGAAGAGATACGCTGCTCCATGGTGACATTAAGAAACATCTCCATCTATAGAAGAAAGTAAACTACAGGATACGGCAACGGTGCTTGAGAGACATAGACCATGTTATGAAAATGAGTGACCACGGATACCTGAAGGTAGCACTGCTTGGAGGAGTTCATGGGATAAGGTGAAGACAGCATAAGGGAAGACTGTGGAACCTTGGGTATGACAATAACACAAGCATCTAGGACTGCCCAGGATAGGAACAACTGGAGAACCATCATAAACAGACTGCCCATGCATGCTTAAGCATTGCTGGGGCTTAAATAATGATGATAAAATGATGAATAAACCTGCTGGCCTTTTCTCTCTTAAAATATTTTTCTAATGCTGCAAGCTTGCAGAATACTCCCCACAAGTGTTTAGTAGTCATCCAATTCCACTTTGTGCTTGGTTTGAGTCTGTAGGCAGTTTTAGGCAAATTTTAATTTATCTGGAACTTATACTTATCTATGTTCCACAAAACCATTTTCAAATGATTCTTCTTAGTTTAGAATTTCCTTGTGCAACAGGTAACTTGGGATAAAGTGCTAATCGGATACCTAGTAGAGAGTACATGGGATGATGTAGCTGGGAGGAGCAGAGGTGGGAGGAGCCGTGTTTGGGAGGAGGACTGGGAGACTAAAAGATCAAACTTGGTTAAAGACAGGAGTGTAGGTGGTTGCTTTCAGCCAGATTAGTTTAGATATACTTTGGAAGTTTATTGAAGATGGTCCTTAGAAGATCTGAGTTGCTACCAGAATTATCAGTCTTTGCTGACTTACTTCCTCATGAATCATCAGTATATTCTAAAATAATAAGCATGAGGTTAAGAAACTGTTTATTCTTCTGTTAATTTAATAATTTAGTAAATATCTATTGGACAACTCCATGTGCTAGGCTCCATAGTGTTAAGGATCCAACAGAGCAAAACCAGGACTCCTAACCTTTGAGTAGATGTCCACGTACTCCGCAGAGTTGAAGCCATATAGCCCTCTCTTCTGCTCCAACCATACCACCTCCATGTCTCCTAAACATAACAAATAAATAGAACTGGATGCTTTGCTGTTGCCTCAACATTTCAAGTCACTGTCCTTGGCCCTAAATTCTTCAGCCTTGTGTTGTTGCTTGACTCTGCTGAGAGAGAGAGAGAGAGAGAGAGAGAGAGAGAGAGAGAGAGAGAGAGAGAGAGAGAGAGAGAGAGAGAGCAGGCCATGGTACTGGCTTGTAAGATTAGTTCAGCAGGCTTGGCTGGGTCAAGCAGGGGACTAGTAGGCAAAGTAATGCCACTATAGATGGTGGGTGCTGCTGCCAGTTGAAGAGGATGTGACCTGACTTTTGACCATGTCTGGGGTCCCTAAGGATGAACTAAAGCCTTCTTATGTGATGGGGTTGAAGCTGTGGAACCGAGGCCTGGAGGTGGCTAACAATGATGAGTCAGGAGACCTTCAAGGTTTGGAGATACTGTCAGTAATCTTAGAAGGCAGAGCAATGTGAATTGAAATGAACCACAGAGAATGAGCTGAACTGGTCAGTGAAAGAGTTTCTGTCTAGGCTACCAGATGACCTCAAGGAGACAACAAATACTATGGTGTGCAGCCTAGGGAAGTGTAGGAGATGTGAGATAGATCAGGAACCCAAGAGTTCCAGACACTGTGCTGAGTGTAATAAGCTACATCCTCCTGAGGAAGGAGACTTGGGTAGATCCAAGTTCGTCAGGCAGGCCTCAAGATCAGCACTGGTGGATGGAGAGATTATGACATCACAGAGTGGGCTGGATTCCAGCATGTGGGCATCTCTGGATACCAGAGGGTTCCACACCACATCTCAGTTGACTCTTGGGTACTAGGTACCAGTGGTTGGCAGAGGGCCAGCCCAGGGTCCCCTCCTGCTGACTTGCAGGGTCTCTTGGACCAGATCTTTCAAGAATCCCCAGCCAAATATCCAGCAGGAACTTCTTTGCAGCTCCTCATGGTGGCTCCAGGGCCACTGCCACTCCCGAGGCTGGCAGCACAGCGCTCCGGAGAAGCCAGACGGAAATAGGAAGCAAGTGAGGTGGCCCTTTTATTATCGATGATCTTTTCTCTCAGATCAATGCCAGGAGTCAAAAGGCTGTGCACAGCATAGGAGGGAGTTTGATTTCTTTATTTTTAAAAGGGAAAAATTTTAAATTGTAGTCAGTACTCATAGGAAGAAGCCCTTGAACTATTCTCCCTCATCATCAGCACCCAGAACCTTACCTTGTCTTCTGTTGATACCCAAGAACCAGGAGGCGGCCACTGTAAAGCCTCTGGGAGGGCCTGAACACAGTCCAGTTAATATTTTCCTGAGGTGTGGGAACTGGGGTTTCCCTGACATCTGTATGCCTTGTCTTACCATTTGTACTCAGAGTAGACGGCCTGCACCCCTTTAAATTGAGTATATCTTTTTATCCCATTACAGGGGTCTCCCCTCTTCACTCTAACATACTAGCTTTTAAAGGAGAAAAAAAGCATGGGGCCCTGATTTTGGAGATATAGAATTCAGAGTGGAAATTGGATTTTTCCTCTGCTTTTCACCTTAGGGTAAATCATTTAACTTCAGGCTTGTTGTTGGCCCTCTATTGAAGCACTCCTCTTTAGATACCTCTACGCAGGAGGTTCTGATGTTGTCAGCATGCTTCAGGGTTCTGAATCACATGGTGCCTCTCTTCCTATATTTTGCCTCCTCATGGAGCTGTGTTCTACTTGATTTAGCCTAGCAGGATTTATCTGATTGATTGTCTTTCCTTCTTCTCTATATTAAAATATAAACTCTGAAGAGTGTTGATAACAGCCTTTCATTTTTCCTTTCCTTATGGCTCCAATCATGATCTAAAGTAACACATTTTGGTAACTGGGACACGAAGTGCTGTGTTTTCAGAGAGCACCTGTTTCAGATACTAAAATCCCACCAGCCGAGGAAATCCCAGCATCCATTAGTGCACAGGCAGCTGCCGGTATACGTTAAATAGGTAACAACAGAACAAATGCTTTGTCTGTTACACAAGACATTTTAGAATGGTTGCTGAAGTATATTCTGGAACTGGATATGGCCAATATTTTCAGTAAAGAACCAACCAGTAAATATTGTCAGCGATAACAGTCATATAGTACAAAGGCAGACAAGTGTGGCCAAGTTTCCTTAAACCTATTTATAAAGACAGACAGCAGGAGGATTTAGTCCATTGATGTAGTTTGTCAATACTTTGCCCATCATCTCCTGACCACAGGTCTCCAAAGTACTGCAGTAAAAGCTCATTAAAATGGCATCTATTTATTTACTTGTTATGAGGCCTAAATTATACCCCTCATTAAAATAATGAACAAAACAAAGAAATCCACTATCATTATTGTAATTGACTGCTCACTGTTCTAGGGGTAAAAACTGATTCAACTGGATAAAAGAAAGAAAAGCAAAGAATCCAACTGGAAAATTATCAAAAGCAACAGAAATTAGGATGATTATCATGTGTAAAATTAGCACAAGAAAGTTATCATCCTAAATGTGAACAATAATGTTTTAGAAGATATAGCAGAAAAGAACCATTCAGAACATATTTAGTAATAAATAGGAATATTTATGATGAATAGAAAAATATTTGAGAATCTAGAGATATAAAAGAAATCATGAGTAAGACAGAAAAAGCTTCTTCTTGTGTATACTACATAGGGAGGCTTATGATAAAAAGTAATTCATGACTTCTATTCAAATTCTTGAGAATAGGAGACAGTTAAATTTAATCATTTAGATATAAATATATTCCAAATAAAAAAATTCTTGATGAAGAATTACAGGCAATTAAGGATGCCGAATGAATGTTCATATAGAGGCCCAAAGTTGATATAAGGTGTCTTTTCTCCCTATCTCTCCACTAAGCTTGCTCTCCAGCTCAATTCTGAGTTTGTTTTTGTGTAACCGCCATGCCAATCTGTGCGTTGACTCTACTTAATTACATCTCTGCCAACAGTGATTAAGGGTTCCTTTTCTCCCCACATTCTTGCGAGTCACTGCTGCCATTTTCTTGCCAGTGTCACTGGAATAGAAGGATGTCAGGGTCGTCTTGCTGCCATCTCCCTCGTGCCTAAAGATGCTGGTCATTTTTCTATGTATTTATTACCAATTTGTGCTTTGAGCTAACTGTTAGATTCATTTGCTGGTGGATTGATTGGATTGGTTTTATTTATATATCATTATCTTGAGTTCTTTATATATTCTGGAAATGAATTCTCTACTAGACGGATAGTTGACCAAAACAAACAAAACAAAAAACAAAAGCCCTCTCGTTTTGTAGGATTTTTTTTTTTCTCTTCACTCTTTTTTGTTTGCTGTGCAGGCACTTTAAAATCTTACGCATCTATCAATTCTTGGGAGTGTTTTCATATTGTGGGGTCCTTTTCAGAAAGCTCTTGTTTACATCTGTGCCTTGACATCTTTCCTGAAGGTTTTGCTTTCCTCTGGTAGTTTTAGAATTTTAAGCTTTGCATTAAAGTCTCTGATCCATTTTACATTTTTTTTTTCGGGCTGATGAAATAGCTCATCAGGTAAAGACACTTGGTTCTTAGCATGACAACTTGACCTCAGACTTTAGGATTAGGAGGTATGGCCTTGTTGGAGGAAGCGTCACTGGGGGTGGGCTTTGAGGTTTCACATATTCAAGCCAGGCCCAGTGTCTATCTCTTCATGCTGCCTGTGGATCTGGATGTAGAACTCGCAGCTACCGCTCCAGAGCCATGTCTCTCTGTGTGCCACCATATTTCCCACCATGATGATAATGAACTAAACCTCTGAACTGTAAACACGCCCCAATTAAATGTGTTTTTTTATGAGTTGTCATGGTCATGGTCTCTTCATAGCAATACAATACCAATTAAGACAAACCTTTGTCAAAAATCAGGTGGCGTAGGATCATTTCTAGATTCTCCATTCTATTCTGCTCTATTTATCCATACAGTTTTCTTTTTGCTAATGTCATGCTGTTTTTGTTTCTATGGCTCTGTAGTAAATTTTGAAATCAGCCATCATGATGCCTTTAGCACTGCTCTTTATTCTCACGATAGCCTTGGCTGTTTCTGTTCTTTTGCACCTTTATGTGAATATTAAGACTATTTTCTTCTAGTTATGGGAAGAATGTCATTGGGATTTTGATGGCATATGCATTGAATCTGCAGATCACTTTAGGTAATGCAGGGATTTTCATTATGTTGTAGTACAGAGGTTTATATTTAAGGAGTGGGACCTAGTAGAAGGTAGTTAGATCTTGCGAGCACTGCCATTGGGAAGAGATTCTCACAGGAGTACGTCCTCATCCTCATTGGAAGCAGCACAGAGTGCCTGTTAGGTAGTGAGGCTACCCCACCTACTTGGTCCCTTCTGAATATGGCCATTTCCCTTTCTGCTTCTCTGCCATGTTGTGATGTAATAGGAGGGATGATGGACAGATGGTGCTGTCTGCCCCTAGACATCTACCCTCCAAACTTGTAAGCTGAAGGAACTTCTTTCCTTATAAAGGACTCAGTATCCGATACTCTATGATGAAACAGAAAATGGAATGATGTCATGGGAGACAAGAAGTTGTTTGGATGATTAAATGTGCAAAAAAAAGCAAGGGAATGAAACCTAGATAATATTATTGGCCTATATTTTATGTGCATATGTATGTGACTGTATATGTATGTGAGTATAAAACAACATTCTTTTATCTGTTTTTAATTATAATTAAGAGTTTAAGACAGTCTTGTATAACACAGGCTGCCCTCCTGTGTTATAATAATGCATAAAAAATTATTGCAAGAGAAATTAGATGCATAAAACAAAATTTAACAAAATAGCACATGAAAATAAATTTAAAATTTCTTTAAAAGAAACATTAAGATGAAGAGGGCATTGGAACTGCTACCTGGCAAATAATAGTGGTGGTAAAAAGAAAACATCAGACATTCCTAAGGACACAGGCCTCCTTATCAGAGGAAAAGTTATGGTAATAAATAAAGCATAAAACTGGCTGATTTAAGTTATCTCATCTACAAAATTACAAAGCTAAAGGTAAAACCAAATCAAGGAAGCAGAACTCAAAAAAAATAAACAAATATTAATAAATAGCACAATATAGATATAATAAATCCAACAGCTGCCTTCTGTGGGAAAACATTGCAAGATGACTAACCTGAATAAGACCAAAAGGAAGAAATTAAAATGTAAAGTAAGGAATTACAGTATAATGAATAGCTATATATGCAAAATAAAGGATTTACAAAGCATTTGGTATTCACATTTATAGAGATACAGTGAGAGGAAAACTGGGTGTAATGCCAAATTTAGTAGAAAGATATGCTGCCTTTCTAATTTCCATACAACAGTTAATGGCAGAAAAATTCAAGATGTATTCCCTCTCAAGGTGCAATAGGCTTAACAAGTTGACATGGAATTACCAGACCTATAAGGACAGAGAATTAAGAGATTAGCTCCTTTTGACCACACAGAAACAACCAAGCTTATAACACAGTTTATATTACAAATATAGCAGTGATTTAAAAAAAAATCTAACAGAAAACAGAATGAAACCCTGTTACTCTGGTTTCACCCAATGAAATAGCAAACAGAATCCAGTAGTAAATTGAAAAAGTAATGCAGAATGGTAGAGTTTATCCTAGAAATGTGAAATTATTTAATATTACAAAATGTGTTAGGAAAATTTACTCCATTCATAGGTAAAATAAAAGTACGATCATCTCTAGGAGGCTTTTAATAACATTTGGTTTTCATTCTAGAGTTTTGAAGTCTCACAATAGATATGAGGCAAATAGCTACACACAAAGTCAGTATGATTCTTAACAGGAAATGGAAACATTTTCACTAAATGAACAGGGAGCTGGTTTCCTGTGTCATGCTCTTATTAGCAAATTCTAAGTCTAGCCAGTATAATTGGATTAAGACAACGGGAGAGGAAATATGCAAGATTTATGTGAAAAAAGCGTAAATGTCAGTAAAAGATTTGGAGACCAGAAAAACACACTCTGCCAAATAGAAGGCATTCTGTAATTGACTTTGGATAGGGGCAATCAAAATCAGAAATGCTGGTTCCCTGTAGTCAATGCCTTTTTATATTATCTCAATAAAATCATGAAAAGGACACACCAACCGTGGAACCGTTCAAGCTGATTCTAAAATTCAAATGAAGGTTGGTCAAGTACTTTACCAAGAAACAGAAAGAACCAGGAAAGCTTTTGATAGAGAAAATGGTCTCTCAGGCTACTAACGCTTGTGATAAAGCTGTAATAATTAAAACAACCTAGTGTTGGTCATAAAGAGCCAACAGGATCAGTAGAACAAATAGAAAGTCTGGAAACAGATCTAAATCAACATGGGAATGGATCTAGGGATATATGTGATTCAGATAACACTTTAGATCTATGGAGAAAGGTAGGTTATTTAGTAAACAGTGATGGAATAATTAGATATCAGAGAGAAAGTAGATAATTTTGCATGGTATGCCAAAATATATTACTGGTTGATTAAGGACTTAAGTGTAGAAACCAAGATCATAAGAGGATCTTAGAAAACCTTGGAAATTTTTGTTTTGTTTTTCAAGACAGGGTTTCTCTATGTATACCTGGCTTGGATTTTTTTAAAATGACTACAAGATGGGGCGTTGTAAGCCTCACAACAAATTTAAAAGCCACAGAAGAAAAGTACGGTGGGGGCTGGAGAGGTGACTCAGCAGTCAAGAGCACTGGCTGCTCTTCCAGAGGACCTGACTTTGATTCCCAGCAACCATGTCACTGGCTCACAACTGTTTGCAGCTCCAGTTCCAAGGGATCAGATATGCTCTTACACGAAACATTCATAGAGATAAAAAGTAAAATTAAAATTAAAAAACGAAAACCATGATAAATTAGAAAACGATTCAGTTCAACTTGTTATTATCAGAAGCAAAACACATTGACAAATAGGGGCAAGGGAGAGAGATCGATGGGTCAAGTACTAGCTGTGTTGTGTAAGCATGAGGAGTGGAGTTCAGACCCCAGCACCCATGTAAGGGCAGCTACTGTAACTCAGTGCACAAGAGACAGAGATACCCATCATCTATCTCCAGCATCCACATGCATGAGCACACATGGACATTTGCACATGAGTGAGCCGCCACACGTGTGCACATTACACACACATAAAAATATAAATGACAAACTTATTACAATATTTTTAATCATTACTTAAGTAAAAATCATTTGCTTGTATAGAAAAAGCTACTTATATGTATTTTAGAATGTAATAGAAAAAGTCAGTCAAAAGTTTTAAACTTGGGTTACAAAAATGAAACTAAAAATTATCTTGGAGACTATGGGCAGATCCTCAATCTTACAATTAGAGAGACATAAATTCAGGTAAATAAGACCCTATTTTTCCATCTGTTATATTGCCAAAGACAAAAGGTAAGAATTGCTTGTGGTAGCATCAATCTGTAGAGTCTACTTGACAGGAGATTTGCTGTATTCATCAAAATTACAGTTAGTCTCTGGGCAGATACAGAGCTGCGTGAGTCACATGCTTGCCTGGCTCTTCACAGTGGGGCAAGGACCCAAATGTGAGTAACAGGACACAGATAGAGCAGATAATGCAACACATATATAAACCAGTTATGAGAAGGTGTTCTTCATAGATTGACAGGAGATGGTCTTCAGGCTGTACTAAATGGCGAAAAAGCCAAAATGTGTAGGAGAGTGCATAACATGCTGACATCTTTTAAGGGAAACACACACCACATGAGAATGTTTACATATGCACAAACTGTATGTAGATGAATATACAATGTTTGATAATGTAGGAATGGGTAGGAAATAGGTGGTAGAGGCAGGGGCATATTTTTGGTTTACACATTTTGTGCAATCATTCTTTTTTAAAAAACTTTATTGATTTTTATTGAGCTCTAGATTTTTCTCTGCTCCCCTCCCTGCCTCTCACCTCCCTGCCTCTCCCCTCCCCTTCAAACCTCTCCTAAGGTCCCCATGCTCCCAATTTACTCAGGAGATCTTGTCTTTTTCTACTTCCCATATTGATCTATGTAAGTGTCTCTTAAGGTCCTCCTTGTTGTCTAGGTTCTCTGGAATTGCGGTTTGTAGGCTGGTTTTCTTTGATTTATGTTTAAAAACCACATATGAGTGAGTACATGTGACAAGTCTTTCTGAGTCTGGGTTACCTCACTCAATATGATGTTTTCTAGCTCCATCCATTTGCCTGCAAATTTCAAGATGTCATTATTTTTTCTGCTGTGTAGTACTCCATTGTGTAAATGCACCACATTTTCCTAATCTAATCTTCGATCAAGAGGCATTTAGGTTGTTTCCAGGTTCTGTCTATAACAAACAAAGCTGTTATGAACGTAGTTGAGCACATGTCCTTGTGGCACGATTGAGCCTCCTTTGGATATATAACCAAAAGTGGTATTACTGGGTCTTGAGGAAAGTTGTTTCCTAATTTTCTGAGAAATCAACACACTGACATCCAAAGGGGTTGTACCAGCTTGTATTCCCACCAGCAATGCAGGAGTGTTCCCTTTTCCCCACAACCTCTCCAGCATAAGTTGGCATCAGTGTTTTTGATCTTGGCCATTCTTACAGGTGTAAGATGGAATCTCAGAGTTGTTTTGATTTGCATTTCTCTGATGACTAAGGATGTTGAACATTTCCTTAAGTGTCTTTCAGCCTTTTTGGATTCCTCTGTTGAGAGTTCTCTGTTTAGGTCTGTACTCCATTTTGTTTTTATTGGATTATATGTTCTTTTGATGACTAATTTCTTGAGTTTTTTGTATATTTTAGATATCAGATTTTTGTGTGATGTGGGGTTGGTGAAGATCTTTTCCCATTCTGTAGGCTGTCATTTTGTTTTGTTGACTATGTCCTTTGCTTTACAGAAGCTTTCCAGTTTCAGGAGGTCCCATTTACTAGTTGTTTCTCTCAGTGTTTGTGCTGCTGGGGTTATGTTTAGGAAGTGGTCTCCTGTGCCAGTGCGTTTAAGTGTACTTCCCACTTTCTCTTCTATGAGGTTCAGTGTGGCTGGATTTATGTTGAGGTTTTTGATCCATTTGGACTTGAGTTTTTATTTATTTATTATATATACAATATTCTGTTTGTGTGTATACCTGCAGGCCAGAAGAGGGCACAAGATCCCATTATAGATGGTTGTGAGCCACCCTATGGTTGCTGGGAATTGAACTCAGGACCTTTGGAAGAGTAGGCAATGCTCTTAACCTCTGAGCCATCTCTCCAGCCCCTGGACTTGAGTTTTATGCATGGTGATAGATATGGATCTATTTTCATTTTTCTACATGTTGATATCCAGTTTGCCAGCATCATTTGTTAAATATGCTTTCTTTTTTCCATTTGATATTTGTTGCTTCTTTGTCAAAAGTCGGGTGTTTAAAGGTTTGTGGATTAATATCTGGGTCTTTGTTTTGGTTCCATTTGTCCTCCTGTCTGTATTTATGCCAATGTTGGGCTTTTTCAGTCTGTAGCTCTCTAGTAGAGTTTAAAGTCAGGGATTGTGATGCCTCCAGATGTTCTTTTATTGTACAGGATTGTTTTGGTTATCCAGGGTTGTTTGCTTTTCCATATGAAGTTGAGTACTATTCTTTCAAGGTCTGTGAAAAATTTTGCTGGGATTTTGATGGACATTGTGTTGAATCTGTAAATTGCCTTTGATAAAATTGTCATTTTTACTTTGTTAATTCTACCTACCCAAGAGCATGGGCGATCTTTCCATTTTCTGGTGTCTTCTTCAATTTCTTTCTTCAAAGATGTAAAGTTCTTGTCATACATGTCTTCCCCTTGTTTGGTGAGAGTTACTCTGAGATATCTTATGCTATCTGTGCTTATTGTGAAGGGTGATGATTATTTGATTTCTTTCTTAGCCCATTTATCATCTGTGTACAGGAGGGCTACTGATTTTTTTTTGGAGTTAATCTTGTATCCTGCTACATTACTGAAAGTATTTATGAGTTGTAGAAATTCGTTGGTAGAATTTTCGGGGTAACTTATGTAAACTATCATATCATCAGCAAATAGTGAGAGTTTGACTTCTTCTTTTCTGATTTGTATCCCCTTGATCTCCTTTTGTTGTCTTATTGCTCTATCTAGGACCTTAAAAACTATATATCTATTGAATAGATATGGAGATAGTGGACAACCTTGACTTGTTCCTGATTTCAGTGGGACCACTGAGAGTTTCTCTCTATTTAGTTAGATGCTGGCTGTTGACTTGCTGTATATTGCCTTTATTATGTTTAGGTATGTTCCTTGTATCCCTTCTCTCTCTAAGACCTTTATCATGAAGGGATATTGTATTTTGTTGAAAGCATCTAATGGGATGATTATGTAGTTTTTCTTTTTCAGTTGGTTTATATGGTGGATTACGTTGACAGATTTTCGTATGTTGAACCGTCTCTGAATCTCTGGGATAAAGCTGGCTTGATCATGGTGGATGATGGTTCTGATGTTTTCTTGGATTTGATTTGCCAGTATTTTATTTAGTGTTTTTGCATCAATTTTCATGAGTAAGATTGTTCTATAATTCTCTTTCTTAGTAATGTCTTTATGTAGTTTGGGTATCAGGGTAGTTGTAGCCTCATAAAAAGAGTTTAGCAATGTTCCTTCTGTTTCTATTGTGTGGAACAATTTGAGGAGTATTGGTATTAGTTCTTCTTTGAAAATCTTGTAGAATTCTAAGCTGAAACCATCTGGTCCTAGGCTTTTTTTGGTTGAGAGACTTTTGATGACTGTTTCTTTTTCTTCAGCAGTTATAGGTCTGTTTAATTTGCTTAGCTGGTCTTGATTTAATCTTGGTAAGTGATATTTATCCAGAAAGTTGTCCATTTCTTTTAAGTTTTCCAATTTTGTGAAGTACGGGATTTCAGAATATGACCTGATGATCTGATGATTCTCTGTATTTCCTGCATGTCTGTTGTTATGTCCTTTTCCCATTTCTGATTTTGTTAATTTGTATATTCTCTCTCTGCCTTTTGATTAGTTTTGATAAAGGTTTGTCTATTTTGTTGATTTTCTAGAAGAACCAACTCTTTGTCTCATTGATTTTTTTTTGTATTTTTTCTTTGTTTCTATTTTGTTGATTTCAGCTCTCAATTTATTTCCTGCCATTTAGTTCTGTTGAGTGAGTTTGCTTCTTTTTGTTCTAATATTTTCAAATGTTCTGTTAATTCACTAGTGTGGTATTTTTCCAGCTTCTTTATGTAGGCATTTATTGTTATGAATTTTCCTCTTAACACTGATTTCATTGTGTACCATAAATTTGGGTATTTTGTGTACTCATTTTTATTGAATTTTAGGAAGTCTTTATTTTCTCCCTTTATTTCTTCCTTGACCCATTGATGATTCAGGTGAGCATTGTTTAATTTCCATGTGTTTGTGGACTTTCTAGAATTGGTATTGCTGTTGACTTCTAGTTTTAAACCATGGTGATCTGATAAGATACATGGGGTTACTCCAATTTTTTTGTTTTCGTTGAGGTTTGTTTTGAAACTGAGTATGTGGTCAATTTCTGAGACAGTTCCATGAGGGAGGTGCTGAGAAGAAGGTATATTCTTTTCTGTTAGAATGAAATGTTCTATAGATGTCTGTTAAGTCCATTTGAGTCATAACATCTATTAGTTCTCTTATTTCTCTGTTCATTTTTTGTCTGACTGACTTGTCCAGTGGTAAGAGTGGAGTTGTTGAAGTCTCCCACTATTAATGTGTGGGGTTTAATGTATGATTTAAGCTTTAGAAGTTTTTCTTTTACATATGAGGGTACCCTTGTATTTGAGGCATAGATGTTCAGTAATGAGATTTCCTCTTGGTGGATTTTTCCTGTGGCCAATATGAAATGTCCTTTGTCTCTTTTGATTGATTTTAGTCTGAAATCTATTTTGTTAGATATTAGGATAGCTATATCAGCTTGTTTCTTAGGTCCATTTGATTTGTATATTTTTCCCAACTCTTTACTCTGAGGCGATGTCTGTCTTTGAAGTTGAGGTCTTTTTCTTATATGCAGAAGAAGGATGGATTCTGTTTTCATATCCAATCTGTTAGCTTGTGTCTTTTTATAGGTGAGTTGAGTCCATTATATTAAGGGATATTAATGACCAGCGATTGCTATCTCCTATTTAGTTTTCATTGTTGGTGATATTAATTTGTGTGTTTTTCCCTTCTTTGGGATTTGCTACTATGAGCCCATCAATTATCTGTGTTTTTGTTGATATAGCCAACTTCCTTGGGTTGGAGTTTTCCTTCTAGTATTTTGTGTAGGGCTGGGTTTGTGGCTAGGTATTGGTTAAATCTGGTTTTGTCATGGAATATCTTGTTTTGTCCTTTTATGGTGATTGAAAGTTTTGCTGGGCATATTAGTCTGGGCTGGCATCCTTGGAGTTTGTATCCCTGCTCCTGTGGAGTTTGCAGTCTCAGGTCTGCTCTGGCCTAGGTCCCTGGCCCACTCCTTCTTCCACAAGTGACCCTGGTCTGGATCAGCTCCTGCTTCCATGTAGTTAACTGTCCCAGGCCTGCTCCAGCCCAGGTCCCTGGCTCAGTCCTGTTCTTTTGGAGTTCACTGCCTCAGACCTGCTCTGGTAGATTGCTGGCTCAGTCTTGCTCCTTTGAATTTCACTGCCTCAGGCCTGCTCTGGCCCAGGTGGCTGGCTCAGTCCTACTCCTGTGGAATTTGTTGCTTCAGGCCTGATCTCTGTGCAGTCATTCTTATTGATTACATATAGTTCACTGATGAATTTTACTTCCTGTGTTTCCTCATGAAATTAACACCAGAGTCAAGAGACAGAAAATGCTGCTTACCACTGAAACCATTCCCTGGCTCCTTAGCAGGATATTTCTCCCTTCTCCAGGGTTCAGGCAACCACAAATCCATTTTTTCTTATTAAAGGACTGGTAGAATTTACCACAACCAAACCTATAAATTAAATCTGGGTAGAAGTGATATTTTAACAATGTTGTATCTTCTGAATTTGGAGCATGATAGATATTTCCATTTATAAGTCTACATCGATTTACTTAGTAATACTCTAATTTTCAGTAAGAATTTTATCTTGATCACTAAAGTATTTCAGGCTGTTTCATTGCTATTACAAAGAGACTTTTAAAAAGTAACTAGAATTATAGTTTGTTCGCGAGTAGAAGTAAAATCTATTATTGCTGTGCAAAGTGTCACCTCACGAGTGAGGTGACTTACAATGCCTTTCATGGTGTCTGTGGCTCAGAATCTAGGCATGACTACCAAGGTGGTTCTGCTGTGAGGTTTCCATCAAGAACTTAAGTGGTGCTCCAGTCATCTGATGGTTCTCATGATGCAGGCAGGAGTCTGCTTCCACAGTGGCACATTCGAGCTGGCCTGCCAGTTGGCGTTCTCTGTATGACACATATCTGGGTTCCCACAGAGAAGCCAAAGTGTTTCCTTTGACCTACATTCAAAAGACGTATGTTATTATCTCTGCTCTATCAAGGAGTCAAACAGGCCAGCAGTATTTATTAAGGGCGGTAGACACACAGCAGCCTGAAAGCTGTAGGTGATGGTCATTGGGAGCCATCTTGGAGGATGGCTATTGTATCAATGTGCTATAGTTTTAGTTTATACAGCTTGGATTTTCATGCTCTTTAAAAATACGTTAATTTTTTAAGTGTACTTTGGGATACCTCCAATCTTCTTTAAATGCCTCCTGCACCATTCTTAGGTCTCAATCTGGGGCTCTAGTTACATGTATGTTAAAGGGCTTGTCTGACATGTTGTGGTGGTCCTGTTCTTTTTGTATAAATCAGTCTCACCTGCGCTTAATTTATGATAACATATGATGCCTTCTGGTTTACTGATCTGTCATTCTATTTCAGTGTCTAATATGTTGTTCATTAAATATCTTTTGACTTCAGATATGTAATTTTGGTTTTCTGGGATGTTTCTGTGGGTTTAGAAGATATTTTAACTTCATTATGCCCCACTATAATATCCTATAGATTATTGAGTTTAGGCATTAGTCTTTGAAATTCTGCTGATTCCACATCTGAGCTACTTCTGCACCTCTGTGGGCAGCTTCTATTTTGACTGACTGGATTTTCTCTTGATTTGGGGACGGGTGGTACCCCTTGGCATATGGAGCATTTTTTATTGGCTATTAGATACTGGGTATGTTGTGTGCTGGATGTTTGGATCTTGGTGTTTGACCTTGGCACTCTGACATTTCTTTGGGCAGGCAGGTATGCACTTTGCTTGTCCGCACCAGTTTGATCTCTGTTGGGGCAGCTGGGCATCAGGCTTATCATAGAGCTGTTTGACTTATACCACAAATGTTGGGCTTATCTGGCATCTCTGTTGCATGCCTATTAAAATTAGGTACTCTCTGAGTGACCACATGAATGAATATTGGTGTTTGAGTTCCGTGGGCCTTAGGAAAGAGTCCCTAAAGTGATTCCTTGCCTGGATTTGTGAAGTTCACCTAAACATCTGTGATTTGGGTTTCATCTGGAGGCTTCTATGCAGACTGCAGAATTCTTCCACGAGATAGCTCCTCCCTCTCTGGAACACTGCCCTGAAATTTACTGCTGCCTCAGCCTTTCTGGGCTCCTATGCCTTCTCAACATGGGGAGACTGCCAAGCTCTGCATGGGTGCCCCTTGCTGCCCTGAGGTCAGGAAATTGTTTCCAGAGCTCCTAGATGATCTACTGGTCATTGTCCAGTGCTGGAAAACCGGCATTTTGTACACTCTGGCCAGTTTTTTTTTGTGATTTACAGGAGTAGGGGTGCAAATGCCAGTCAATTACTTTTCCTTCATGGGAGGAAGCAGAGGTTGCTTCGCTTATGGTTTTTAAAATGAAGTCAATGAGAACCATTAAAAGGAAAAGAAAACAACTTGAAATAAAAATAGCACTGAGTTTACCAGGAGTATATGGAAGTAGGGCATATTTAAAAACTGCTGGTTGGGGTTTAAAATTAGAACGATCTTTCAGGTTTTGGCAAAAAAAGAAAAAGTTAAATGCTTAAACACTTTCAGTTTAAACTATTCTACTGAAAACTCATTTATATAGAGGAAATAGTCAGATATATGTAAACTGTTCATTAAAGAATGAATTATAATGAAAACCTTAACCTGAAGTAAAGATTTAACCTAAATATCCAACAATATAGAATTAATGAAATAAATTTGTTTAAATATTCAGATAATGGCTTGTTACATGGCTACAAAAATAACCTTGTGTTAAAATAATTTAATGGCATGGGAAAATCTTTTAACAGCCCTATTATATTGAAAAAGTCAGATTATTAAAGAGTTTATCTTAATCAGTTTAATGCAGAGGATATGATGGAAGTTTGATGTAGAGTATAAAAAGTCTCATTTGTGCTTTCCTGAGTTTTCAAAATTTTCTATAGTAAGCACAAAATTGTTTTGTAATTTAAAATATTATTTATTTATAAATTCATCAGTAGATTTACCCACAGTTCCATGATCATTAGAAATGAGATAACTGGTTCTAAGAGAGCCAATGGAGTGTAACACGTAAGTGTTTTGGGTGATAAATTTGGATTTCAGTTCTGTTTTACATTTTTCTAGGTGGATTACCTTCCTGACTTTTTAAAAACTCTCTGGAACTTGTATTGTATTACATACTAAAAACAGCTATGAAAAGCTGCTACATATGTTTCCTATAAGGATTAAATTCACACAAACTCCTGGCATGGTCATTTTATATGACTATGAGTTAATGCTCGTGTTACTGCCGCTGCTGCTACTGAAGGAGGAAAAAACGGGAGTGAAAAGTTAGGAGGGAGAAGATTTCATGCTAAGTCAGCACTTCTTAAAGCACAAAGAAAAACTCCAGATCAATGAAATAAATTAGGAAATGAAACACTACTTTCAAGCATACTAAGAAACGCACTTACCTTTCCAGACACTTGAGAGAGCCAGGACTCAGACCCTTCAGCTTGCGAAGAGGTCTGTTGACTAGGGTCAACAGTGTGAGTGAGAAGATGGATGGACATGTAGGTAAAACTTGGCGAGATGCTAGCCAACTGCTATGAACTGGGTGGTTTGTGTCCCTTCCAAGTTCACATGATGACATTTGCATCCTAAGTACTGTTAGGGGCTGATGGCACTCTTTGCCTCATGGGGGTGACATCTTCATGAGCAGCATTCCTATCCTTGTAAAGGTTGCCCCGAGTTCCCTTCCCTCTCTCACGTGAGAAATTTTTCTGAAAGCAAAGTCATGGCTACCCAGGACACAAGTCCTCACCAGACCTTGGACCTGCTACCTGGCTGATACAACGAAGTTCCCCATGCTTATAATCATTTCAGATTATGGTATTTCATTATAGCAACCTTACTGAACCTTATCTACCTGTCAAATAGTTCAAAAACTTAAGGAAGTTTTAATGAAATATATCAAATAGGTACCTTGAAAATATGTAAAACCCCAAGCCTTGCTTTCCGTTTTTCACTGCTCTCCCTACAGGTTAAGTGGCCACCAGTTTTGCCTTCTTTGCATCTAGATTTGTCCTTGAGTTATTACTCTGTATACTCTCCCATTATTGATATTAATGGACTAAAATCAAGGTCACCATCCATGGAGAGGTGATTCCAGGCCAGGAGCGCCACATGTGTCAGAAAAGGGGGATACTGGGCTTCAGGGAGCAATTGGAAAACTGAGTTTGACATTGCTAATACTTTGTGGGGACAGGAAGAGAGACGTAGAAGGGAAGGGCACACCTTGATAATTCGCACACGATCATTGGGTAGATATGTAACTTTTAGGTGATTAAATGGACCGATATAAGCAGAGAATGGTCATGTCTAGTAAAACCTTTAGGAAGATAATTATAAGATGATAGGAGGGGGAGAGAGAGAAAAAGAGAGGAGAGGAGAGGAGAGGAGACAGGAGTAAGAAATGAGGCCAGCGTTAGGTTCAGGGGCATACTGTCCAAGGCTATATATACATCTTTGAATACTAACACATAGACTGAACAAAGGATACCTGAACACATCACCTCCAGCATTTAACTTCCTCGCGGCAAAGGACTTTTGGATAAATAAAGATGTTGGGGATGGGAAACACCTCAGTACAAGAACATTCTAAGCTTGGAACGTTGGATCCACGTGTTTTTGATTCGGCGGTTCCCCGCAGAACCTCTCTCATCATTTTGTGGCTTATTGAGAGGTCTTCTGTGGCACCCCACAGGTAGGAGACTCTGGGCTCGAATCAGTAGGCTGGGAAACATCATTATTCTATGGACATAGCGGGTAAAAGATGGATGTGGAATTGTGTAAGAGATGAAATTGAAACGGCTTGGATTAATTGATGTGGGATTTATGTGTGAAGATGCGAAGTGAAAGCAAACACCCGGGTTCTTGGTTTGATTAGCTCTGGCCTACAGAGAGAGGAACCCAGGAGAAAAACTATTTGGGGAGGGTAGAAAGGGTGTGGTTTCTGCCTCAGAATAAATTGCAATGTGTTTTTTTGTTTTTTTTTTAACATCCAAATGAAGACATCTAGCTGAAAATATCTGTTGCTCTGGGGCTATGAAAAGGCACCCTGAGGGAAAGTTCACACTAAGGGGTGTTCCTAGTAATAAAAGTGGGGTCAGAGATTTGATGGGCCAAAAAGATTGTCATAACCTGTAACCTGGTAATATTTGCTTGTGTTGCTTTAAAACAAAAACACACAAAAAAACCCCAAAAACCCTTTTCTTAAAACTGTCTCACTGTGTGGCCCAGGCTAGCCTTAAATATGTGGCCCTCCTGCCTCAGCCTTTGGAGGGCTCAGGTGACCGCTGTGTGCTGCTTGGTCCTGTGTAGCAGGCAGTCTGAACCTGATCTGGGATATTTAGCTCTAGAATTCGGACTGAAAGGCATGATCTTCTGATTCTTAAATTCTAACCTTCTGTCCTAGACAAACAATCCCCCAAAATCTGAATTCCCTTGCCTGAGGGGAAGAACAGCTTAAAATAAGAGGGTCCAATCTAGAGAAGGAAGAAAAGATACAGGGGGGTAGCATGAGTGGGCTTGGTCCCTAGAAGGTGGGGCTCCCCGAGTGCCAGGCCTTGGAGAGGCATGGAATGTTGATAGCAAGAGTCTCAAGTTGTTTTTGGCAGCATTTTGTGTCAGAAGGTCTCATAACAAGGCTGAGTTAAGGAGACAAGGAATTATCTAGAAGGCAATCCCCTTTGGTACAAGATAGAAAGAATATTTAACAGGCTTCGGCAGCTGTGTGTGGAGAGTGGGGGAGGAGGCATGTGGTTCCAATGAGGACTGGGGAAGAATTTAACACGTAGGTCAAATATCATTCGGCTTGAGAAGGGAAGCTCTCTTTGGAGAAGTATTTACTGTCAGCATCTTGTCTCTGCAGAAGGCGAAATGGCTTGAATAGCAGAATTCTGGGGGCCAGTGGAACGCACACTGGCAGCGTGAACGGCGTGACAGGCAGTCAAGCTGGGACTGTGGCATGCTACAAAGCCACACTGTGTTCTTCCTCATTTTTGGTATGACATGGGCTGGGAGCAGGTGGACAAGGGACATGCTTGCATCCCTTGCCAGAAGCTTGCTATACACCATGCTCCTTGGGACATTTTTTTGGATGTGCAGAAACTATTTGTAACTTGTCAGGGGACGCTGGCTGTGGACTAGGCACTGTTGCTCCATTGAAGAACTTTATTATCAGGCCACACGGCTGCTGTTTGTGACAGACTCCCTCATGGAGATTCTGTTGCTATGAACAATAGGATGAGAGCCCAGGGTCTCTGTCTCGTAAGGTTTATACGCCTTGGTCTACACAATCCAACTTGTTCAAGCGTAGTCATAAAGCTGTGGAGAAGAGAGTAGAAGTGTCCTGTAAGAGTGGCCATGGGACCTTAAGAAAACCATGTGTCTGGAAAGTGTCTTTCTGCCAGGTGTGCCGGCAGCACGTACTTGTAATCCTAACACTATGGGAAGCAGAGACAATAGGTTTATGTGAGTTCAAGGCCAGCCAGGGCTATATAGTGAGATCTGTCTCCGAATCAATCAATCACATTAATCAGTCTCATCAAAGGCTGGCAAGATGGCTTAGCAGATAGTTATGTTCCGCCTAGCCTGATGACCCATGTTCCATCCCTGGAACTCACATAGTGAAAGGAGAGAACCAACTCCCCCAAATAAACAACAAAAAGATCAATAAACGTCATAATTTTAAAAAAAATCTCCAGGCCTTACATGGTGAAAATATAAAAAGAAAAAAATTAAAAATCCCTGGGGCCATATGGTAGAAGAAGAGAACCAAATTTATAAAATATATAAGCAGATAAATAAATAATAAGTAAATGCAATGTTTAAAAAATTACATTGAATACTCAACAATTGGTAACTAGCATGATATCTTGATATTCTAGAACTAGCTTAAATGGTTATGTTCAGATGCCACGACTGAATCTGCTCTCTGGAGAACAGCAAGGTTCCTCTGAGCGCATTTCTCATCCTGGTCCTCTCCAGTTTGAGCCTGCATTCTCCGTTCTGCCCATAGAATTCTGGGGCTTTCCTAGCAACATAGGAATAGGGACAATGTTGTATCGGGGTGGCAGGGGCTCTAAAGAGCAAGGAGCTAGTGCTGGCATGGAGCCTTGTGACTGCTGGCTTGGCTCTTTCTGCAAGGCACTGAGTCATGACAATGGTGGCCCTGAGCAGCACCCTGGGGCTGGCTATGCAGCATATGGGGGGATTAGCAGATTATGATCAGAACAAGATACAAAGGAATTGCAGCTGATACTGTTAGGCGACTTGGAAGGCCCCCAAAGGAGGGAAGACATGAAAGGGGACTGCCGACTGCCCAGTCAGAGTGTGGGTGGGGAATAGGCGCCTAGAGAAGGCAGAAGCCCAGGTCTTGAAACTCAACCAGGGCAAGGGTTTCTTTTGCGTCTGTTGCTTTGGGTACTAGGAGCAAACCGTTGAAAGGAATTGGATTTTGGCATTTAGTCAGATAAAAAAACATTTTCTATATGGATTAAGGGATCGCTCAAACATTGTTGATGGAAATGTAAAACTATACCAATCTGGAAAGAGCCTGGTAGTTCCTCACAATACTACGTGTTTGGTTGTCATATGACCTAGAAAACTGAACCCATTGATCTTCATCCCAAAGAGGTGAAAACTTAGATCCTAAAAAAGCATGTACAATAGTGTTCATGGCAGCTTTGTTAGCGATAGACCCAGACTCCTTGGAACTTCCCAAATATCTTTCAGCAGGTGAGCAGTTAAACAAACTATAGTAAAACCAGATTCTGGAATACTACTTAGGCATCATGCCTAACAATATAGATAAATTGCCAGAGAATAGAACCCAACTAGGCCCTCTGAATGTGGGTGGCAGTTGTGTGGCTGGGGCAGACTGTGGGGCCACTGGCAGTGAGACCTGGATCTATCCCTACTGCTTGTACTGGCTTTTTGGAATCCATTCTCTTAGTAGGTATACCTTGCTCAGCCTAGATATAGGGTGGAGGGCCTTGGTCTTGTTTCAAAGCAATGTGCTAGATTTTGTTGACTTCCCATGGGAAGCCTGACCCTCTCTGAAGAGTGGATGGGGGGGGGGGGGGGATGTATAAGGAGCCGGAGGAGGGGCGGGAGTGAGAACTGGGATAGGTGTGTAAAATGAGAAAAGATAGCTTTTTAAAAAAAAAAACATTAATTAAAACTTCAATAATGAAAATTAAAAGGAAAAGCTAATCTCAAAAGATTTTGTACCCAAAGATTGGCATTCCATTACCACACACATTTTTTAAAGCTTTATTTTATGTGTATGAATGCCTTTATGTATGCCCATGTACCATGTGTGTGCAGGTACCCATGGAGGTCAGGGTACCAGATCCCCTGAAGATGGAGTTACTCATAGTTGTGAGCTGCTTAAAATGGGTACCAGAAACTAAACCCAGGTCCTTTGGAAGAGCAATTTGTGTTCAGAACTGCTGAGCCAGTATGTAGGCCCCAGTACTTAGAGAAATTTTTATTTGAAATAGGGTCTCACTATGTAGTATTGGCTGGCCTGGAGCTCACTATATAGACCGCTTGCCTCTGTTTCTTGGGCACTGGGATTAAAGGCATGTGCCACCACACCCAGCTCACACATTCTTGACATAAATTAGAGAGATAGAGAACCCAATGATGCCTGTCTCAGTGAGGCTCAGGTGAAGAATAAAGAACCTGTAGGGGGAAACCGGCGGTACACGTGATCAAAGTGTGACTAGGCACAAGGATGTTCTCATATGTTCATGAAACTGCATGGGATGAAACATGCAGATGAGCATGCATGCGTGGAAGACCAGGGAAGGCTAAGTAAGGTCTTCAGTCCTTAGAGAACAGGACACTTGGGCCGCAGGTGCCAGACAGAGGTAGCGCCGTCTAACAGCTTAGGAGCGGAGCAGAATGGGGATGCCCGAGAGAAGGCTGGGGTGACCCCACTCAGGCCAAAGCCACCCATGTGGCTCTTCTTTTTCGTTCTCCTGACTGAGAAACTTGCTCCTGTTTGCCAACAGCCCTGAAGAGCTAATCTTGGCCTTGTCTTTCTTCACTTAGAACCTCTAAATACTGTTTACCGGCAATGTGTACTATAATGAGGGACAAGGCTAGACCCACATTAAGCAAAGGAAGGACCATCATTCAACACCCCAATTGGTTCTCCCAAGCTCATATTTGCCAGGGTTTATTCTTTCTTCATGAGAATAATCGCATATTCATTGCTCCCTCCAGCCTCCCCTATTTGGGGAACAGCAGAGATCTCGCTCTTTGAAAAGAAGAGTTAGTGCTCCCAGCCCCTCTAGTGAAGCAGTAGCACTCATACAGACCATATGTGAAGCTGCAGTCACTAGGCAGGCTGGGGGCAGCATGTGGAATGGATCCAGGGCAGCAGGATTCAGGGAACTCTGCCTTTTCTGTACCACTGGAAGAGAGAGTTCTCCTATTTCTCCCGGGCTCACAAGGGGTTTGATAGGGTTGCTTTGCCCCAGAGCCCATCTGCTCCGCTGCAGAGGATCCAGGGATACACAGCCATCTATCAAATCTGACAGCGCTGCCTCCTACAGCAGCTGCATTGTTTACCAAGTGAGTCACTTTCAGGAGGAGGCCAGGAGCAGACTCGAGCTGGCTTTGACACTTGCACCCCACTTCATTTTGCTCATCCTCTCCCTTGGCGGGTGGGCTTGCCGAGATTCTGGACAGCAACGAAACTCTGCCGAAGTGAAATTCAAAACCGCAACTGCAAGTTCTTATCCTTGGACAAAAATCATTGCGTTTGATGTCATAGATGAAGAGTGCTCATCGACTGCGTGTCTGTCCTCCCTCTTTGAGTAGAAAGTATTGAGGGGGGAAAGGAGTGGGTAGGAGCAATGATCACCACAGTGGCACCCTGGGAAAAGTAGCCACGGAGGATGAAATTCTCTTGACTATAAGACTGTCCAGAAGAATAAACAGCAAAGATTAATTTAGGGAACTGTTCAGATTTGGAATAAGAAAGTCCCTTATTCTACTTCAGCCTTATAAGAGAGGCCTAGAGAGAAAATTAGAGAGACACCAAAAGATTCTATTCTTAGTTGCTTTTAGATGATAGAAAATGTTTTGAGTATGGATATGCTCAGTACCGTAGGACTAGTGGATCTATTTTGTTGGAAGTTCATTCAGAGTAACTGAAGAGAACTTAGCCTGTGGGCTTTCTCACAGCGAGGAACAGAATCTGAGAGCAGGACTTTAGGGAGGATGGAAGAACTTACATCATGGTTGTCAGGATTTCAGTCCATGGCAGGCCTGAGCATCATGTTTGAAAGGCATGGCAGAGCAAAGTTTCTCACCTCATGACAGCCAGCCAGTGGGGCCTGGGATGGACAAGATACACTCTCCAAAGAAATACCTGGTAGAGACTTCTTTTAACAGGTCCCATCTCCTAATGGAATATTTAGTATGGATTAATCTGCTGATGAAGTTAGAACCCTGGTGATGCAATCATCTCAAGTCATTAATCAGTTCCCTCTGAACTGAAAGGTTTGCTCCAGGAAGGGGAAGTGGGGGCTCGTGAAGCTCCAGAGGCAAACAAGCATCACGTGCCTTAGAAAGGTGGTAAAACAGATTGAAGCTGGACCCTCCCTGACTGTACTGAAAGGTCTCTTGGGCCTGTCCAGCCCTGAAACTAAGGCAGAGGGCTCCAGGGAAGCAGATTTGTGAGTCAGCACTCATGCTGGGGTGGACTGTTCAGTGATGGAGCTGTTTTGAGGTCCACACCCTGTTCCTGTAATTAACCCCTTGTCCCCACCCCTGTTGAATAAAACTCAGTGGTTCACCGAGCAAGATTTTAGTGCAGCTTATGTTAATGCTGATGTGTCATGGGCTCTCTTTCTAGGAAGAGTAGATGTGTGTATATCATGTATCCCCAGGAAGAGTGTGTCTCACACAACATGCAAGAGTGCCACAAAGTGGGGACCAAGTCTTTAACACATACACTTCACATTGAAATCATAATGTGTGCTATGGATATTTATAAAATAAGAAGCAGTTAAGGGAGAGGGGATGCTATTCAAGAGATCGTTTATCTCTTGATATTGAATATCTGTTGCTTTCCATTCATTCAACTAGATTCCTAAGTTACAATTGTGAGCAGACCACACACCACTTTCCTTAGTGGAAGTCAGTCTGACTGGAGACAAATCAGACAAGTCTATAAAATATGGTAAGTGCTGATGGAAATAGTGCTTGACACTGTGAAGTATGTCTCATTCAGGTAATTCAAAGCTTATTCCTGTGGAAGCAAGCCTGTAACTCAAAGAGCTAGGTTAGTTCCCTAAACAAGTCCTGATGCAGGAGACAAGCGATAGAAGATGCCACCAAAGGTTTGTGGGTTAAGATCTGGGTCTTCTATTCGATTCCATTGGTCGACTTCTCTATTTTTATGCCAATACCAAGCTGTTTTCAATACTGTAGCTCTGTAATAGAGTTTGAAGTCAGGGATGGTAATGCCTCCAGAAGTCCCTTTATTGTATAAGATTGTTTTGGCTATCCTGGTTTTCTTTTTCTTCCATATAAAGTTGATTATTGTCCTCTCAAGATCTGTGAAGAATTTTGATGGGATCTTTAAGGGGATTGCATTAAATCTATAGATTGCCTTTGGTAGTATTGCCATTTTTACTATGTTGATCCTCCCAATCCAAGAACAAGGGAGATCCTTCCATTTTCTGGTATCCTCTTCAATTTCTTTCTTCAAAGACTTAAAGTTCTTGTCAAATAGGTCTTTCACTTCCTTGGTTAGAGTTACCCCAAGGTATTTTATGGTATTTGTGGCTATCGTGAAAGGTGAAGCTTCTCTGATTTCTTTCTCTGCTTCCTTATCCTTTGTATATAGGAGGGCGACTGATTTTTTGGAGTTAATCTTGTATCCTGCCACGATACTAAAGGAGTTTATCAGCTGTAGGAGTTCTTTGGTGGAGTTTTTGGGGTCGCTTATGTATACTATCATATCATCTGCAAATAACGAAAGTTTAACTTCTTCCTTTCCAATTCGAATCCCCTTGATCCCCTTGTTTTGTCTTATTGCTATTGCTAGAACTTCAAGCACTATATTGAAGAGATAAGGAGAGAGTGGACAGCCTTGTCGCGTTCCTGAATTTAGTGGGATGGCCTTGAGTTTCTCTCCATTTAATTTGATGTTAGCTGTCGGCTTGCTGTAAATAGCCTTTATTATATTTAGGAATGACCCCTGTATCTCTAATCTCTCCAAGACCTTTATCATAAAGGGGTGCTGAATTTTGTCAAATGCTTTTTCTGCATCTAATGAGATGATCATATGGTTTTTATCCTTCAGTTTATTTATATGATGGATTACATTGATAGATTTTCGTATGTTGAACCAGCCCTGCATCTCTGGGATGAAGCCTACTTGATCATAGTGGATAATTTTTCTAATGTGTTCTTGGATTCTGTTTGCCAGTATTTTATTGAGAATTTTTGCATCGATGTTCATGAGTGAGATAGATCTTAACCCACAAACCTATGAACACCTGATTTTTGATAAAGGAGCTAAAAGCACACAATGGAAGAAAGAAAGCATCTTCAACAAATGGTGCTGGCATAACTGGATGTCAACCTGTAGAAGAATGAAAGTAGATCCGTGTCTATCACCATGCACAAATGGATTAAAGTCCAAATGGATTAAAGACCTCAATATCAATCTGAACACACTGAACCTGTTAGAGGAGAAAGTGGGAAGTACTCTACAACATTTGGGCACAGGAGACCACTTCCTACGTATAGCCCCAGCAGCACAGACATTAAGGGCAACATTGAATAAATGGGACCTCCTGAAGCTGAGCAGCTTCTGTAAAGCAAAGGACACTGTCACTAAGACAAAAAGGCAGCCTACTGACTGGGAAAAGATCTTCACCAACCCCGCAACAGACAAAGGTCTGATCTCCAAAATATATAAGGAACTCAAGAGTCTAGACTTTAAAATGCTAATGAACCCAATTAAAAAATGGGGCACTGAACTGAACAGAGAATTCTCAACAGAAGAAGTTTGAATGGCCAAAAGACACTTAAGGGCATGCTCAACCTCCTTAGCAATCAGGGAAATGCAAATCAAAACAATGTTGAGATACCATCTTACACCTGTCAGAATGGCTAAAATCAAAAACACCAATGGTAGCCTTTGCTGGAGAGGATGTGGAGTAAGGGGTACACTCATCCATTGCTGGTGGGAATGCAAACTTGTGCAACCGCTTTGGAAAGCAGTGTGGAGGTTTGTCAGGAAATTTGGGATCAACATACCCCAGGACCCAGCAATCCCACTCTTGGGAATTTACCCAAGAGATGCCCAATCATATTACAAAAGCATCTGTTCAACTATGTTTATAGCAGCAATGGAGGGAAATAGAAAACACCATCCTGAGTGAGGTAACCCAGGCCCAAAAAGATGAACATGGGATGTACTCACTCATAATTGGTTTCTAGCCATAAATAAAGGACATCGAGCCTATAATTCGTAAAAAATCCTAGAGAAGCTATATAAGAAGGTGAACCCAAAGAAAAACATATAGTTATCCTCCTGGATACTGGAAGTAGACAAGATTGCCGGACAAAAAATGGGAACATGGGGATGGGGTGGGATGGGGGGAGGGGGGATGGGGAGAGAAAAATGTGAAGTGGAGGATGGGAAGAGCTTGGGGGAATAGGATGGTTGGGATATAGGAAGGGTGGATATGGGAACAAGGAATTATATATCTTACTTAAGGGAGCCATTCTAGGGTTGGCAGAGACTTGACTCTAGAGGGGTTCCCAGGTGTCCAGGAAGACGCCCCCAGCTAGGTCCTTGGGCAGCTGAGGAAAGGGTGCCAGAAATGTACAGATCCTATTGCCATACTCATGAATATCTTGCATATCACCATAAAACCTTCACCTGGCATTGGATGGAGAAAATGACAGAGCCCCACATAGGAGCACCGGACTGAGCTCCCAAGGTCCCGATGAGGAGCAAAAGGAGGGAGATCATGAGCAAGGAAGTCAGGACCATGAGGAGTGCATTTACCCATTGAGACGGTGGGACAGATCTAACGGGAGACCACCAATTCCAGTTGGAATGGGACTGATGGAACAGGGGACCAATCTGGACTCTCTGAATGTGGCTGACGGTGGAGGAGGACTGAGAAAACAAAGACAACGGCAATGAACATGAACTCTACAGCATGGACGGGCTCACTGTGAGCCTTGTCAGTTTGGTTGCTCACCTTCCTGGACTTAGGGGGAGCTGGGAGGACCTTGGACTTAACATAGTGAAGGGAACCCTGATGGCTCTTTGTCTTGGAAAGGGGTGGAGTAGGGGTATAGGTGGAAGGGAGGGGAGGGAAGGCGGAGGAGGAGGGGAGAAGATGGAAATCTTTAATAAAAAAATGAGGAAAAAAATAAATAATAAAAAAAGAAGATGCCACCAAAGAAGTGATAGAAGAATGTGTGAGGGACCAAAGAGAGGCACACCAGGGAAGAAAAAGTAAAAAAGCAAGTGCCCTTGTATTTGGCTACATACAGAGTCAAGTTTTTAGAATTAAAAAAAAAAAGCAAACCAGAAAATTAGAAATTTGGAGGAAAACCCAGGATGTATTATAAGTTGCACACCAACTGGTTATCCAACCAAATGGTCAGAGCAGAATAATTTTATAGACTGAGCAGGTTATATTTAGTAATACATATAGGGAGGAAATGATGTAATTTTAATCTCAAACATGAATATTTTTTAAAAGTCATCAGCATGACTATTATGGTTTGAAGATGAGAAGTTGTGGAATCTTGGGGATTTGCACCCCACCTGTCAAGCCTGAGTTTCTAGAAAGAGTACACTTTTCATTTGACTTTCTGATTTTTTTTATTCAGCCACGATTTGAGGAACTATGCCTACTGCACCCTCTGAAACCATGAGCCCAAATGAATTAATTCACTTCTGTCTGGTGTTTTGCTGCAACAGAAGGAATAGCTAATGTAATCACTATTCATCAAAGGCAAACTGAGCCGGTAGGCGGCAGGAACAGATGCCTAGAGAGCTGCCTGGCTTTAGCCTTGCTAGAGGGAATGGGGACTTGAGGAAGAAATACCCCGTCAGCAAGCAGAGGCACAGTTCAACCCCAAGTGACCTCCACTGATTACTCACTTGGCTTATGGCTGGAATGCCAATTTCACAGTCATTCTGGGAATAATACTGCAAATTGAGAGCAAGAAATTAAAACTATAACTTCCTAGAAAAACTGGTTCGCTTGGCTTTTTGTCATGCTCCCAGGAGTTATTGGTGGGCACAAGTATATAACTCTTGACTGTGCTTAGGGAGTGTTCTGTAGATGGCAGTAAATTTGATGCTTTTTATTCTAGCAGTATGACAAGGGAGATTTTGTCAGCAATCTAACTCTCCCAATTTTAACAAAATTAAATGGGTAGTATATCCTACTGCTCCTGACTTTCCAAGCCCATAGAGGTTGGCATTTGTGATGGTGGTGGCTTCTAGCCTTTCAAGTGACCAACTGGTTGTAGTGACTTCAGCTCTTCCCTTGTGGGTTGAATATTATACCCCCCGAGTTTATATACTGAAGTCCTAACTTCTAAGTACCTTGGAAATAGGATGCCTAAATAGCTAATCAATTTCAAATGAAGTCCTTGGGATGGACTCTAATCCAACATGATTATGAAAAGGGGAGAATTTAGAGAGAACCATATGGGGGGATACCATGTGAACAGGAGGACAGTCATCTACAAACCAAGGAGAGAGGTCTACACTTGGATTTGGCCTTCTGTAACCAGAACTGAGATCATTAGATTCTGCACTCTTTAAGTCATTGTGTCAGTGGTTGCTCAAAGCCATTCAGTTCATACTGGTCTTAGTAACTGAATCCTGCAGACAGAAGTTTCTGTCCCACCCAGACTTGCAGCCATCATTCAATTCCAATGAAACACACAGAGGCTTATATTAACTATAAACTATTTGGCCTAATGCTCAGGCTTATTATTAGCCAGCTCTTACTACTTAAATTAACCCATAACTCTTATCTATTTTTAGCCACATGGCTTGGTACCTCTTCTCAGTGAGGCATTCTCATCTTGTTTCCTCTGTGCCTGGCTGGTAACTCTCTGCCTTTCCTCTTCCCAGAATTCTTAGTCTGGCTGCCTCATCTATACTTCCTGCCTGGCTACTGGCCAATCAGTGTTTTATTAAACTAATATGAGTGACAACTCTTTACAGTGTACAAGGACATCATCCCATAGCATTGTGTATAAGAGCATTATCTCCCAGCAGAATCCAGTCCTCCTGGTTAGTCATTTTCTTTTACCTAAAATAGATGGTTTTGGATACAGAACTCAATGGAGTGAAGTCGAGGAAGGACGATGGACCCTGGGACATTAAGGCATCCCTGTATAATGACATCATGGCATGAGCAAGAAATACAATGGAGACTAGGCATGGTCACTTCTTTCATGGTGCCCACATGAGGCAGGAAGAATAAAGATGAACAGACAGGAGAGTGTGTGTTCTGTGGCAAAGGTATACATATACTATTCTTTGGGAGTCTCTGAGAGGAACCCTGGTTCTTGGGTCCCGGAAACATTTCCCTGATTGCAAGTGACGTTTGAGCTGAAAGTTAAATCTGAGTTAGCTGATGAAAGGAACAAGGCTAATGAAAGAGAGTGAGGGCAATGTTCCCAGGCAGAGGCAACAGCCAGGCCCCATGTTTCACATGCGAAGAGGGAAGAAAGCTTGTTATTAATTTTGGAGTTAATGATACAACCCTAGAGTCCTAAATCACAGCTTGTGGAGCTATTTGATGGGGAAAAAATCTCAGCCATGCTCCCTGTTTGGGCAGTGGAGAGGTTTCGGGATGACCTTGACATGGCCGGTCATTGCAGGAGAAGCATGTAGCCCCTACTGCAGTCTCCCCAACTCTCCCGACCCATTTGCCCAGTGTTTGCACAGCACACGTTCACAGCTTGACATGGAAGCTTCTACAAGTATTTTTTAGCAGAGCCAGACTTTGTGAGGGGGCCAATTTACAAAGCAAACCTCACAGAGCTGATGGAAGAATTGTTGCAGCTTGTCCCCTGTTGGGAAAGGCCACACCCTCCTCTTCCAGTCCCTTCCAAGAACCTGAAAACTGAAAGGGCCTTTTATGTTTCTGATAAATGGTTTGGCAAACATTTTGTGCTTGGAAGCATACCCTACCTTGCTTGCCTTCCACTAATCCTCTCTCCCCCATTGAAACATGTTGTGTCTCCTGGCAACAGAACCTGAGGAATGAATGGTGTCTCGGAAAGGTGAAGGCTCTAGAGGTCACTCCTGGGTCCTTGTCCTAGACTTGCCCTTAAACTAGTCTAGTTGAAACATCACCTCTTATCATTGAGCCTCAGTTTCTGAGAGTGCAAATCAGCTGTGGGAGTGAGATGGGCTGAGTTGGTGAGCAAGGCAAGACTGGACCACTCCATCCCTCTACCAACATTAGAATTATATTTTTCTTTCTATCACCAAAGTGCTTTACTTCACCCCGCCCACACACACACATACATACATGCACACTAACTTTGGCCTTGTTACTGTATTACTGTTGGAGGTCTGGCGAAGTGACTCTGGAAGTCTGGGGCAGGCATATACAGCTGCCATGCTGCCGTTCATATGTGTAGGGGAAGAATGGTAAACACGAATCGGCAGAAACCAAATTTTCTCTGTGCTCGCTACCTTCTGTGGTTCACTTCCCCCCACTTCTACCTCTCTCCCACCCCCTTCCACCCACAAATCCATCCAAAAAGTTCTGCCTGGAGGGGAACTCAAGACTTATTTCTTTAATGGTCAGAATTGTGCTGGGTCAAGACTTTCAACTGTGTATTTAATTAGTCATCTGTACGCATGCAACTTAAAGGCGTTCAGCTGTGCCTTTTTATAGGATTAATAAAGCCGGTTGTAAATCACCTCTGCAGCCCATAAAAGTATTTATAGCAGCTTTTCTCTCCCTCTGCCTTTACAGAAGCTCTGTTTGAACTAGCTGAGGTTTGCACAGGGATAGTTCTACCCCAGTTCTAGAAGGAAAGTGTTAAAAGTCCTTTCCTGGCAAACCACAACTTCATCATTAGGCAATGTAGAATGTGCTGGAATGTTAAGCTCCAGCAAGGACATTCCAGGGTGTGATTGCCAACAGCAAGCCTTCTGTGTTAATGAAAAATCAAAACACAAAAAAGCCAGTCAACTACCAGTACAAAACCTTAAGCTGAGCTTGAGAAAGGGGACCAGAGTTGTAAGTCTGTGGCTTCTTGACTTCCATAAACTTTAACGGGGTTTGGCAAACTCTTCCTCAAGCTCATGCATTCACATAGGCCAAACACCTTTGCAACCACCACAGCCAAGTCTGTGCTATCACTCAGTCTGCACAGGAACAAGCCACCTTTGTCTGATAGGCATCCAGCGCCTTTCTGCGTAAAATGAACATTACCCTAGCCCGTCTCCTGTGTCGGCAGAAGGCTTAGTTCCTACACTTCCTTTTTCTGCCTAGAAAGAAAAGACCCCAGTTCATAAGAGACAACTAGACTCATGTCATTCCCCCCCCCCCCCCCCGCCAATTTTTTTTTTCCTCTGCAAGTCCTACCTGACTCGAAACCTCCTGCTGAATGCCATAGAAATGATTAGACATTGAGTATGGATAAACTTATCATTTGGGGGGGCTAACCCCAAGCAGAAGCAGCCATGTTTTAGGCTTGCAGATACGTGTTCCGAAATCTCACGGTTTGCCTATTTTCTTTACAAGAAGATTAAGTCTCTGATGATTGGCACGATCTCAGCTGAAGTGGGGGGAGGGGAGGAGAAGGGGGAGAAACAGGATGCACGGGCGATCATGCCACCCGGCAGAGGCTAATCTGCACCAGGTGCTTCAGACATGGCAGGCAGAGACAGGTTGCGCCTGGCTAAGGATTGGGGCTTTCTCCCACAGGTGGAGGTTTCCCTACATCCCTGGCTGTCTGAGGCCAGCCGCTGGGTCACTGCGGTGGCTCTTAGCATCTACCAACCTCGGGGGCAGCTGGGCTGTTTCCTGGAGGCTCAGGGGTGCCATCTGTATTTATCGAGGAGTAGAACACAGAAACAGGTGTGCTGATGGTGATGAGGCTCAGGGGCCCTGCTCCCTGATACTGGCCTCCGTGTGGATGTGATGGGATCTGGTTCATTGACTTTTGAGACTTCAGTCTTAGAGGTTGACATGAGGGGCTTCCAACTTGATAGCGCCTCCTATTGATTTTTCCCTTTTTTCCTCCACCTCCTTCCCTTTTTCCTCCTGCTGCTTCTCCTTCCTTCCTTTTGGTTTGGAAAAGATGTTTTGGGGGAGCTCTCATAGATGACTTTCCTAACCCCTAATTCAAAATATCTTTTCCGGGACCCATTCTTTTTGAGATGGGATATATTATTATTATTATTATTATTATTATTATTATTAAGATGGGATATCCTCTGTGAAGAAAATTTAGAAAAGAAATGCATCTGTTCCTCTGGGTACAGAGTTGGGCTGCTGTAAACTTCTTTTCAGTTAATAGAGCATTTGATGCTTCTAGAAAAGGCATTAGTGGCAGGACCATGTGCAGGCTTTTTTTTTTCTTCTCAGAGTTATCCAAGAATAGAAAACATTTTGAAGTTGAAACCCAAAACTTAGTTTTATAATCATCTATCATGAGTTTTCTTTGGTAATGAATAACTTTTAACAAGTTTAATGTGCTATAATTTATATCTAATGAAAGTCACCCATTTGAACAATCCAGTGCTTTTTGTAGATACACCAAGTGAAGCAATAGACAACCACCTAATTTTGAAACATTCCTCCCTCCAGTGCGATCTACCAAATCCACTTACAGGTAGGCTTAGATCCCACTTCCAGTCCCAGGCAGTCACTGACTCGTTTTCTGGTCTGTACCCTTGGCTTACTTTTTGGGCATACGCTGCTTCCACTTTGAGTAACGTCTTTGGAGGTCATTCTTCCATTCTATCTACGTCATCTACTCCCTGTCTGCTCCCTGTCTACTCCTCAGAGCTGTAGAGCGTGCCCTGTTCTTATGTACACTATGTTTTGCTTCTCTATTCATCACTCATGAACACATGGGGTGTGCGCGCTTTCGGGTTCATGATGTTGCCATACACATTTCTATACACATCTCGGTGTGGATACATGTTGTCGCTGTCTCAGTTGAACATGAGAGCTAGAGTTGCAGGAACATTTGAAAATTTTGTATTTCATATTAATTTTTTAAAATATTTAATATTAAAGAGGCAGAAAACTTCTCAAAGAGCACCACAGCATTTTTCCATTTTCAGTAACAGTGTGCGATTCTCCACATCAGGAACCACATTTCCTGTAACCTGCTTTTCAAAGGTACCCTGTTTACTTGTTGTGGCATAATATCTATCATTGGCTTTGATTTGCATCCCCTGAAGTAGTGGTTCCCAACCCTCCTAATGCTACAACAGTTCCTCATGTTGTGAACTCCCAACTATAAAATTATTTTCATTGTTACTTTATAACTATAATTTTTGCTACTGTTATGAATTGTAATGTAATTTTTTTTTTGGTTTTTCCAGACAGGGTTTCACTGTAGCTTTGGGGCCTGTCCTGGAACTAGCTCTTGTAGATGTAATGTAAATATTTTTGAAGATAGAGGTTTGCCAAAGAGGTGTTGACCAAAAGGTTAAGAAACACTGCTATAAGGGGATAATGATGTGGCCCATCTTTTTGTTGTGCTTATCCCATCTTCTTTGTTAGTGGTTTTGCATCTTCTCAATGGAGCTGTGTTACTGAATTGTGAGAACTTTTTTTATACTCAGGATCCAAGACCTTTAATTGTATATGTGTATATCTTTAAAGCATTTCCTCTCCGTCTGTGACTTGTCTTTTAACACTGTAATATCTTATGAAACATTAAAACTTTTTTTGATGAAGTCCAAATTACCATTTTTTGTATAGATCATGCTTTTGCTGTCATGTTTTCTCCTGTTTTTCTTCCTTCCTTCCTTCCTTCCTTCCTTCCTTCCTTCCTTCCTTCCCTCCCTCCCTCTCTTCCTCCCTTCCTTCCTTTTTCCCTCCCTCCCTCCCTCCCTCCCTCCCTCCCTCCCTCCCTTCCTTCCTTTTTCCCTCCCTCCCTTCTTCCTTCCCTCCTCCCCCCTTCCTTTTTTTCTTCCCCATTTCTTCTCTCTCTATATATATTATATTATATTATATTATATTATATTCTTTTCTCTCTCCTTTCTTCCACTGTTTTTGCTATTTACATGTGGCATTAGCTTGCATATGTGTGTGGTGGTTATAAACCTGCCTGCCTGTGTGTGTGTCTGTCTGTCTGTCTGTCTGTGTTTGTGCCAGTGTGCGTGCGTGCGCATGTGTGTTTGTCTATGTGTGTGTGAAGGCCAGAGGTTGGCTTTGGGTGTTTTCCTCTTTACCGTGTTTTGAGATAGTCCCTGGACTAACTGAGCCCTGGGATCACCCATCTCTGCCTGTTAGTGAAGGGACTGCAGCCACCAGCCACCCTAGGTGCTTTTCACAGGGATGTTTGGGGATGTGGATTGAACTCAACTCTTCATGTTTCTGCAGCAAGTTCTCTACCCTCTGGGCCATCACCTGTCCCTTGTTCTGCTTTCATTCAAAGTTTCACATTTATCTTTTACATTGAGGCCTCTTATTTATCCAATGATATTCTTATATCTATGATGTTAAGTCTCAATTCTTTGCAAGTACACATATGATTTTCTTAGAAAAGCAGATTAAAAAATAATTTCCTCTATCATCGTCCTTGACATAATTATCTAAACTTGTACCATTATACTCTTAAGAATTTGCTTCTTTCAGTCTTGTTCTGCCTTTATGTATATGACAGTGGGTCCTAATAAGTTTGATTAGTACAAATTCAGGTTATCTAAAGAGAATTGGTGCAAATGTAAATAATATATTGACTTTGTTTAAAACACAAAAAGACCTCCCTGCAAACAGAAATAGGAATAATACGTAATTTAGAAATTATTTGCATGAAAGAAGCACATAGAACCCAGAACCAGGACTGCTCGGGAGGTCCTAGTGACTCTCATGCCAAGGAGTTTCACCATACCAAAGGCAAGCAGTGGAGAACTTTGATCAGATGACAGATTTCCCAGGAGAGGACTGCGGAGACAGGAGAACTGGGGCAGGCAGGCAGTTTTGGAAAATCTCTTTGCTGCCCAAACTCATCAAAGCATACCAAATTGGAATTAACTTAGGAAGAACCTGTGTTTGAATTTTAGTGGAGAAGTCTCTAGAAGGCTATAATTTATAGGACAAACCACTCCCTGTCTTCCTGGAAAAAGGGCAGAAGCTAAGCCATCTTAACACAGGGGTTTCCAACATCTGGCTTCCCTTTCTTCCCATGCTTCCATTCTTTCTCAAAATCTCATCACGCCAGAAAGCTACCACTCTGCCACTCTCACAGAACCAGACTCTGTGGTCAATTCGAAGTAGATACAGCATTAGCAACACAGTGACTTGAAAGCCGCAACATGGTAGGGCTGGCTTAGCATGTACAGTTTTGAGGCTCGCGAGAAGGAATAGGAGGGCATGTGGACTAATCCCACTGTTGTGAACTCTTCCCTAAATCCTCTCACTAAACCATGGTGCATACGTTGTGAATAATGAGATTGCTTTCTTGAAGGAAACTCTGCTTTCAAAGCATTCTGTCAACTACCACAACCATGGAGTCCATTAAAGCAGAAGCCACCCAGAGAGGATAAATGCTTCCCATGAGCCCATTCAGAAGATCATTCTGGACATTTTCCAGAGCTGCCTGGGATCCCCGAGACTTCCTAGAGCAATGGGATAAGGTGTAATTAATATTTGGATCCTTATCTGTAGGTAGAATTAGTAGTTATCTCTCACTAAGCATTGTGGTGCAAGCCCTTTCTTCAACTTGTGAGTCAAGCAAAATTCTGACCTCTAGAATCAGAACTGTCTGATGACGAGCCTATGAACACACTGGTACCTATTCATGTTCAATCACTTTGGCTTTTTCTATTATGTCAGCTGCTCTACGTGTTCAGCTTCTTGAAGGAAGAGGCTTCCTGTAGAATTAGGTACCAGACAGGTAAAGTTTGCATAATAGTTAGGAAACCCAAGGAAAACGTCCTACCTAAACTTGTAAAAATGAAGAGACCCTTCAGAATGTTAAACTTGTGTGAATTGTAACCTAGTGGTGGTGGTGCATGCCTTTAATTCCAGCACTTATGAGGCAGAGACAGATGGATCTCTGAGTTTGAAGTAAGCTTGGTCCACAGAGTGAGTTCCAGGACAGCCAGGGCTACACAGAGAAACCCTGTCTTAAAAAGCAAACAAACAAACAAAAACATTAAAAAAACCAAACAAACAAGCAAACAAAAACTTGTGTGAATTTTTTTTATTAAGTAATCCTTTCAAACAACCAAGCTTGTACTAATTGCCACTCTAAGAACAGAGCAGTAATTTGGTGGGTATAAGTGGAGTGATGCCAGCCTGGCCCTGGTCCATATGCCATTGAGAGAACCCTGCCTTCTGGCATCCATTACCAAGACAAACACTGAAATTGGGCAGAAACCTTATAGTCTGGACTGGTGTGGAAACAAAATGAAGAGTCTCTGCCTGACTCTGCTTCCTGCTATAGAACCAACCTCTTTCTGCCTTCTTGCACCCTACAGAGCCCTACAGCTGTTCCTGGATGACATCAAAGCACCCCTGCATCATTGAACCCCCCTTTCCCAATGCACCTATTTTCCCTTTTCTTCCTAATGGGCCCTTCATGGAGAAGGCATCAATCACGCACATGGATAACCATGGACTAACTGGGCTAAAGTTTGGAGATCAGATGGCAACTGCTGTTTGAAAAGACACTTAAAAAGCTAAAAGCACAACAATTTATAGGGTAGAATCTACTATTTTTCCATATCCTCTGTCCTGGCAGAAATCCAGATAAGTCAGGATGACCCAGGCCATGTGCAGGGGGAAACAGTGATGATGTCTTTTAAGCCTTGTGGGTACAGTTAACTTTTCTTGTGGCCATGAAACTATTGTCCGGTTGTGAAAACTTCATCCCAGACTGGCCTCAGATGCTCTGGTTAGTTGCTCTTGATCTATGTGGCTGTTGTTAGGCCTGGACACAGTGCCATCCACCACCACAGGCAGCCCAGTGCACCATGTCCCAGACACTTTGTTCTGACCATGCTGGGTTCTTGGCTTGACTGACTTTCCATAGAAACTATGGTGATCCCATTGTCTTGGTGGCTGGCTGTGGCTCAGGAGAGACATGTAGGGACAAGAGCCCTCTGGGAGGAAGGGCTGTTGATGGGCTCTAGGGAGGAGGATCTGGACTGCTGTCAACTGCAAGACCTGATGGGGCTTCTTCTAGGAACTTGGATTCCATAAAGAGGCTCCAAGACATGTCTGCTCTTGTACAAAGTGTCCAGTCTGGGGAACATTGGGTCTGGTGGGGTGGATGGGTGGGGACACTGTAATAGGAAAAATGACTAGTAGACCTGATTTTGACTTGTGGGCCAAGCTCATTACCAGCAAATATAGGTAAAACAGCTAGCAACTGCCATAAAGGGGTCACATCATTGTTTAATTATAAGAACATCCATGTACACTACAGAGTTTAAGACATAGAAAACCCAACAGTCTTCAGTGAAGAAACAAATACTATCCAAATAGTTACAGCTGCTACTACTGTTAGCAGGTTAGTAATTTCTTATATGTATTGTATGTATATTATCCATGTGTGCATATGTAAGTTTAGCTAAGAGAAGTGTGTTATATCTTGCCTTTTCCACTCAGCACTACATATTTTTAAGCAAAAATTATTTTGATAGCTGAATATCATTTCATCTTTTTGCGTCCCATAATTTCCTCAATCAGACCTCTATTGTTGGACATTTAGGTTGCATTTATTCTTTTCCTAATTATATATTTTACATGTAAGTCTTTGCTCACCTTCATAATTATATGCTTAGAATGGATTCCTAGAATGGGGTATTCACGTTGTATTTTAAATACACACTTTCCTATTTTCCTCTATTATAAAGATTGTTCTAAATTATATTTCTGACAGTACTGTGTGCGATGCATCATTCTGCAGAAAGCCTAGCCCTGAGTCGATTTCTTATGTAGTAATCTCTGTTGAGAGGAGACTCGCAAAGCTCTACCTTCTTTAATTTTAACAGTTTTGTCTAATAAAGTTATTTGGCTGTTTTTAATTTTTGACTAAATATATTGACAAATATCATCTATAGGCATGATCTTGTTTTAAATATCCCATCAGAATGTTTTCTAAACTGAGAACTCTACTCTGTCCTTACATAATGACAACATTCTGCTATGCCATCCCCTGTACTTTTGGTTTATAACTTTTGCTATCCTATAATCACTATTTTAAGCCTTTTCCTTTGGGGGAATGTCTATGCTTGATGTTATTAAGATTCTTTCTATTACTATTCTATTCCTATTACATCTATTATTATGATGTCTATCTTTCTCCCCTGATATTTTGAAGCAGTATTTTGACTATCAAGCAGTCCCTTTATCCATCTGTATTTTGGTGATAACATGAGGCAGAGTAGGGACTGTAACTTCTGCCCCCTCCAGTAGAAGCTGACCTATTTCCCCCGTACAATTTAGTGAATGATGCATCATCCTTCATTGACTCAAAATGCGACCTCGTTGGTACATGGCATCTTTGCACAGGAACCCTGCTTCTAGGTACTCTCTATTTGATTCCATTGGTCTGTCTGCACATTTCTGAAGCAATACCACATGGCTTTAATGGTATGAAATCGATGCTGCCTTCACATTTATTTATTTACTTTGTCTCTTCCACTTTTGGTTTATCAGTTTTTGCTTCTTTTCTAAAGAACATCTTTCTTTTTCATTTCTTGGCCTTCTTTACATCTTCGGTGAATTATTAATAGACTATTTCCTACTTTATTAAAAATATATTTAATGCTCAAGATATAATGCTAGGGTTTTGAGAGATGACTCAGCAGTTAAATGCACTTGCTACTCTTAGAGAGGATCTAGGTTCAGTTCCCAGCATCCACACTGAGAAGCTTACACTGCATGTAACTCCAGTTCCAGGGAATCGAACACTCTCTTCTGGACTAGTTGATTACCTACACACACTCAGGTACAAATATGTACCCGTGGAATAAAGAAAACAATTTTTAAAATAAATGTACTTTTAAGTATAATTTTGCTTCTACTGTATTCTCATGATTAATTCTCAAGGTTTTTATTTTAAATTTTTGTTTGTTAGGGTTTTGATATAGGGTCTCATGTAGCTCAGGTTGGCCTTGAACTCATTCTCTAGCCTTGACCTACTGATTTTCTTCCCTTTTCTTCCCGAATGCTGGGTTGATGGTCTCTTACCTCTTACTCTTTAATCAAAGCTTTGATGTTTTCTTTGTCTCTAAGAGTTATTTTTAAACAATCACTGAATAGTCCCTTAGTAATTTTTAGGCTTTTATTATTAAAATAAAATCTAAATACTTTGTTACTGAGATATATTTCTCTTTTTATGTTTCTTAAAGTATTCCAATGATCTATATTAGTAGGATCCATAAAGTGTGTGTGGACCTATCAATTATAGTTATCAAATTTTTCTCTTTATTTCTTTGTTTTCCTTATAATGTACCATGAGCATATTTATTTGAGTTTTCCCATATTACTGTTCTTTGTATACTCTTCTATATGTTTGCTTTCTTTGCCTTATGCATTTTAATATGATTCTGTTAATAAGATGTTTCCTATAACCTGAGAACAATATCATATGGAGCAAATTGGTGCCCATACAGAATGAGATGAAGGACATAAAATCTATGGCATTTCTGCTAATATGCATAATCTGATCTAATCACGAGGAGATGGCAAATGAATCTAAATTGAAGAGTATTTAGAAAAATAACCGGGGTACAGTCTTTAAAGCTGAAAGTATCAAAGTCAGAGAGATCAAGAAGAAACTGGGGAATTATGGCAGACTGATGGAAATGCAAATATGTCAGTCCATGCTAACATATGACCCTCAGTTGTTTCTGTCCACCTTTAAAATCGCCTCTGGGACAATTGACCAAACTTGACTAGCGGTCTGCATTAGATGTTAGTAGTAAATCAATGTGAATTTTGTTGGATTTCCATGTTCACCACATCAGCAACTTTCTCTCTATAAATTTAGGAAAGGCTTTTGTACTTTTGAAGCTGTTCCTATTGTAAGTTGATCAAAACACTGTTTTGTGGACATGACAGGGCTGTCGCATACATGAACTCACCATGGCTATGACTACTTGTACAAGACCTGCATAAGATCAAGCCAACAAAAATCCCAGCATGCACTGGGGAGGGACTCAGGAAGCCCCACCCTAGTTGAGAAGCTATTAACAATTGATGTCTACTGGGGTTGTATACCTTGAATAGATACTTATGCCCCAGTAAATAGTACTATATTCATGCATATATAGACAACACTAACTGGAATCTGGGGTTGGGAGGGAAGGAGGAAGTAGAGACAAACACATTAGTTGGGAGGGAGAAAGTGGTGGGTGGTGGGGGATAGGACAGGAATTGGAGAAGAGGGAATAAAGGTGGATTTGATCAAAATACACTATATGTATATATGAATTTCTTAATAAAGTTTGAAATTATTTAAATTTGAATATATTAATAGGACAGAAATATATTCTGAATCATTTATACTTCTTCCTTATAGCCAAGACCTTCCATGTAGCTTGGCTTTGTAGTCGTGTGTCATGTGTTACCTAAAAGTGTTTACTACAAAGTTATGGTTAACTCTGGATACAGATAAATTTGTCTTTGCCTAAAGAGGCTTTTCTAGCATCTGGGTAGTGGGGTGTTGTGTGTGCGCTGCGCGTGCACGAAAGAAGAGAGAGGGGAGGGAGGGGAGGGAAGCAGGGAGGGATGGAGTGGAGGTAGGGAGGGAGGATAGAGAGAGAGCAGGAGGAGAGAGAGATAGAGAGATAGAGAGAGAGAGAGAGAGGAGGGGTCAAGGATAGGGAGAGAGAGTTGAGTCCCTGTGGATTGAAGCTTGAATTGCAGGGTCTTGCCCTTTATAAGTAGTTGTTCTACCACAGAGCTGGACCCCACCTCCTATCAAAACTCATTAGAGTAGTGAAGAATCAGGAAGTTGGGAAGTGAGGACAACTCACACTGTAGCCTCCCTGGAGATACTCAAAGGAAGCATTGACTATCTTCAGAATTAGAAGTAGGGTTCTTGTTGCATATGTGGGTAGAATTGATTCAGATGGATGCTATGGCCTCATTGTCTTGGCTTGTTTCTGCAGCAAGACTAAATCTCCAGTAAATAATCCATTTTGGTGATTTACAGGCCCTCCCTGATTCTGGGAAATTATTTATGGAGGAAGCAATAAATGTAAGTCACTTCTAGAGAACTTAAATTTTTGTCCCTTCTACCAACTAATGTTTGACATAGGGGAAAACAAACACACAGGACTTGAAATGTAAATGAAGAGGTAAACCCTTCCAAGTATGAACTTAAAACTTTAAGAGGAAGGAAGAATCCACTGGGGCTGAGCTTATAGAAAGCTAGGCAGTGTGCTGGGTCTTGGACGTAGGACAGGGTGTCTATCCTTGGAGAGGGAAAGCGAGCCTTGGAAAGCAGGTTAGCTTGGGTAGAGCTTGAGAGAAGGTTGAGATAGGCTCCACCCTTGTGGATTCCGGCCTAAGAAGATTTTGAAATACAACTTTTGC